>NC_069510.1:107132664-107330164 GCF_027579735.1 Bombina bombina
TATAGGTGGCGGCGGTGTAGGGGGATTAGATTAGAGGTTAATGTATTTAATATAGGTGGCGGCGGTGTAGGGGGATTAGATTAGGGGGTAATACATTTATTATAGGTGGTGGTGGTGTAGGGGGGATTTAGATTAGAGGCAAAAGAGCTGATTACTTTGTGACAATGCCCCGCAAAAAGCCCTTTTAAGGGCTGGTAAAAGAGAGGATTACTTTAGGGCAATGGCCCGCAAAAAGCCCTTTTAAGGGCTGGCAATAGAGCTGTTTACTTTGGGGCAATGCCACGCAAAAAGCCCTTTTCAGGGCTATTTGTAGGGTTAGACTTAGGTTTAGTGGTAGGGATATTTTAGTATTTTAGAGGTTAATTAATTTAATATAGCTGGCGGCGGTGTAGGGGGATTAGATTAGGGGTTAATGTATTTAATATAGCTGGCAGCGGGGTAGGGGGATTAGATTAGGGGTTAATGTATTTAATATAGCTGGCGGCGGGGTAGGGGGATTAGATTAGGGGTTAATAATTTTAATATAGCTGGCGGCGGGGTAGGAGCTCACATTAGGGGGTAGGTAATGTAGGTTGTGGCGGTGTAAGGGGCTCACATTAGGGGGTAGGTAATGTAGGTGGCGGCGGAGTAAGGGGCTCACATTAGGGGGTAGTTAATGTAGGTGGCGGCGGGGACCAGGAGCGGCGGTTTAGGGGTTAGTAACTTTATTAGGTGCGGCAGAGTCCGGGAGCGGCAGTTTAGGGGTTAATGCATTTATTATTAGGAGAGTGAGGGGGATAGCGGATAGAGGGGTATACGTGTCAGGCTATGTTTGGGAGGCGTGTTAGACAGTACGGGTCATTTAATAACTTAGTCATTTTTTTTATGCGCCGGCAGTTTCTAAAGTGCCGTAAGTCACTGGCGACTCCAGAAATTTGAAAAAAGAGAGAACACAGAGGCGCCAAACATGGCCTAGTACAGCCAAAAACAAAAATATAAAATCCACACCTGTGACAAATGAATACTCACAAACGAGCTGCACCCTTTGGTGCTAGTGGAGCAGACTGGAGCCTCTCAGTGGTCCAGCTCACTGGTACACTTCAGGGGTCAAGCGTGGTCCTAGGTAATGGTTGTTAGCAGATTCCTAGATGGACACAAAATGTGCAAACCATAGCCAAGTACCGTTTGATCAACACAATGGTGAAATGAGCTATCCTACTTACAGAATCCAAAGCACCTGTGGGTGCATAAACAGCAAACTGGAACCAAACAGTCGCCCAGTAGACTGAATCCTCCAGGAAGATATAGGAATTCGCTCAGGTGCCAATAATCATGTTAGCAAAATATAAGGGATATAAAATACTTCATAGAAGAAAGCAAGTGTATGTCTAAAAAATCTCTTTATTAAAAATGCAACGCGTTTCTCAGCTATAACAAGCTGTTTCCTCAGGCTAAAAATATTTGTAAAACACATTCAGAATACACTTGCTTTATACCAAATCTAAAACTCCTCTAGAGCCAATCAGGTTGCTACAACCTTAATGGTCATCAAGTATTAACACCTGTCTGCAGGGAGGTTGGGATGGCAAACAACAGTCTAAACAAAGTTCAGCACAATAGTAAGAAAGCCTCAGCAAATCACAGTTGTGACAGAATAGTAGTCTATATACATATCAGTATGAACAATGTAATGTAATATAAATCAAATAATCATTGTATAGCATTTGGACATATACATAATAAATCTGATGTGGTGAGCTCTTTGCCTCTAAAAATTATGCAAGCGAGAGAACATGAGCAAATGCAAACAATGAGATTCAGACCCTGTGCATAATGTTATTTTTCTGCATACAATATGCTCGATATACATATCTTAATAAATCTTTATAAGATAAAAAGAAACAGAATATAATACATAAAACCATATCATGGTAGCATACTCAATATTATCTACCCTAGTGGTGATATCTTATTACAAGCCCTAATATATTCGTTGGTAACAATGTGTGATAAATGAGTTAGTAAATACTAATAAATGACTGATAAATATCAAAATAAATAATATTGTGAACAGTCTGCAACCAAGTATCGAGCATATGATTGTCTAAATGCTCGATTACTACTACCTGATGTCACAAAGTGTCCAGAAGATCAGTGAAGGTATATAGTGGTAGGAGTTATCATTGAAAGACCCTGGTTCGGGTACATATTTGGAACCTGCTCCGTGTATGACCCTTAGAAATCAGCGTATTAAGCACTGATCTGCTTGTTTTTCAGTGTGTAGTTGATTTTAATAATCGTGCGCGGTGCTGCCCCGACACTGGGCGTGGGATGTTTGAGTCACATAAATTTGTGGATCGGTGATTGGATAAAAACTTAGTAGGAAGGGCTAGCCTACTCGCGTCATGACACTATGTGTCATGTGTGCTCGGCACTAGCCTATCAAATAAACAGTCTTATAAACAATGCTGTTTAGCCTACAATTTATCGTCAGTCTGCACTTGTAGTCCATTCATTTGATAGTGTCTCCGGGTGATAAAGTGAATAATCTTAATGAACCATTGTGAAAGGGGGTAAAGTCATAATGTTAATATTAAAACAATTGGACGGTGTAAATAATCTGAACACATATTGAGTTTGTATGTATTACAGTAGTTAGCTAGAAATATTAATGTGCAGTACAGTGACGTGCAGTGAAGTCAGAGGCTGGTGAGGCAGTGGCTAGGATACACCTTCATTCTTTAGATATCCTTTGTTGAAGAAATAGCAAAGCACATGGGTGAGCCAATCACATGTGGTATCTATGTGCAGCCACCAATCAGCAGCTACTGAGTATATTTAGATATGATTTTCAGCAAAGGATATCAAAAGAATGAAAAAAAATAGATATTAGATGTAAATTGGAAAGTTATTTAAATTTGCATATGTGATTGATATGGGTTTCATGTCCCTTTAAATGGTGTCTTGGAAAACTGGTCAACTTAGTAAACATCTGATTTTAGTCTAAAAGGATTGTAACAGAAACTCTTGCCAGATAACACAAGGCTTGCTCTGATTATGAGATCTAGAAATCCATGCCCATTAAAATATGTTTAAAACATACTTTTTACTTTAAAGGGCCATAATACCCAAATGTTTAAACACTTGAAAGTGATGCAGCATAGCTGTAAAAAGCTGACTAGAAAATATCTCCTGAACATCTCTATGTAAAAAAGAAAGATATTTTACCTCAAAAGTTCCTCAGTAGCCACCTCCCATTGTAAAGGATTTCTAAGCAGCATTTTAGTGTGTCTGTCCTGGGACATCTGAAGGGATGAGCATTGTGCACTCTCATCTTATTTCACCAATCAGGTAAAGGAAGTTTACAATGAAATCTCATGAGAGTCAAGTCAAATCTCATGAGATCACAGTAAAAGTTCATGACCTCAGCACTGCTGATGCTGATTGGCTGCTGTTCATTTCTTCATTTTTTTTAATTGTTTTACCTGCAGCTGGGAGCAGTTGAGTATAACATTTTACACAGAACTTACTCTGCTGAGCTGAGGAGATTGTGAGGTAAAATATCTTCCTTTTTTACATAGAGATGCTCAGGTGATATTTTCCTGTCAGCTTTTTACAGTTATACTGCATCAGTTTCAAGTGATTTAGCATATGAGTATTATGTCCCTTTAATGCTGCAAATTATGCTTATAGATTCTTTCATTATTCAGTAAATATAAAAATGTCTTGATCCAGTGGCGGCTGGTGAAATTTAAAGATGGTGGGGCGCTTGGCCCCACCCCTTTAAATAAAGCCACACCATCAGGTGGCACTATCAATTCATTAATTAAATAAATAAAAGGTAGACAGAAACACAGAAAAGCACTCGGGGGGGGGGGGGGGAAAGGGAGAGAGAGACACAATCACACACAGAGGGTTAGAGAGAGAGAGAGACACACACAATCACACACAGAGGGTTAGAGAGAGAGAAATAAAGAGAGAGAGAGAGAGAGACAATCACACACAGAGGGTTAGAGAGAGAGAAAGAGAGAGAGACACAATGATTCAATCACATTCAGAGGGTTAGAGAAAGAGAGACACAATCAGAGGGGGGGGGAGAGGGACCAACCCCAACCCTAAGTTCCACTTACTAATGCCTCTCACTGGATTGGTTCAGCCCAAATAGGACTGCCTCAAATAAGCAGTTAATGGGCCATGCAATGATCTTAACCACTTTCATCCAGTAGGTGGCGCAGCATGTTGTGTAATGGTGGGCAGACCTGCTTGTGCCTCTCCATTGCACAACATGTAGCTGTGAAAAAAAAAATGCTGGTGAAAAAAAATACAATTTTTTTTTTAAAGCCAATAAAAAAATATATATTTTTGCCCATATGAGAGGTGAAGCACTGCCTCACCTGCCTCTAGTGACTGCACATCACTGGTGCAGTATGAGTTTATGATAATCGACATCTACCTCATACTTATTTGATGGTAAAATGTATGTGGTGTATATTAGATCGACCTCAGTGCACTCCAGAAATTTGTACTTACACAGATTTCTGGACATCGCTAGTTTGTCAGACTTACGGCACTTTAGCATCTGACGGCGCCATATATGGGATAGCTCGAGTTGCGAGCTGAAACTACGTGTAGTAAAACAAGTAAAACAAGAGAAAAAAATAGAAACAAAGCAAACAAAGAAAAATAACATTTAAAAAAAAAAAACAAGAGCCCCTCTCTCTCTCCCCCCTTCCCCCACAGCCCCCACTAATCAGGAAATTCCCCGTTTGCAATGGCCATTTCCATGTATATAGTACCCCTAAATGGGTAAATTATTTTCTTCTGTATTTCCTCAGGGAAACTAATAATTATACTTTTCCATTTGTGAAAAAATTGTTTCATTTGGGATTCGGAATTTATTGAAGTGTCAATTTGTTCCAATATTAATTGGTTTTTAAGTTTTTGTATAAACTCCTTCAGGCTTGAAACTTTATTAGATTTCCAGTATTTTAGGATCAGTAATCTTCCCGTAATAATTAACAAGTTTGACGAGTATTTTTAAACAGGAATTCTTCCTGCCTAACAAGGAAAAAAAAACATGTATATCTTGTAAGTATATATTACTTTGATTAATTTTATTAGCCCAGTTAATTATTTTATACCAAATGTTTTTAATTTTTGCACAGTTCCAAAAACAATGCTCTAAATCTGCATTAATGGTTTTACATTTATGACAACGTGCCAAGGTTTTATCCCATCTAGCCTTTACCTGGGGTGTGATATATATTCTATTTATAATTTTAGTGTGTGACTCCCTCCAAGAGGAGAAGATTGTTGTTTTATCTCCAAAATTAAAACTTTCCTGGATTCTTTCTAATGTAACCTGCCAAATATCTGCTAGTCTTTGTAGATTAGTCTGACCATAGGTAGTAATAATTATTTTGTAAATAGTTGAAATACTATACCTGCCTGCCTTAAAGGGACACTCAGGTCAAATTACATTTTCATGATTTAGATATAGCATGTCATTTTAAACAACTTTCCAATTTACTTCCATTAAAAAAAATGGTATTGTGTATTTTATATTTACACTTTTTTGAGTCACCAGCTCCTACTGAGCATGTGCAAGAATTCACAGAATATACGTATATGCATTTGTGATTGGCTGATTGCTATCACATGGTACAGGGGGAGTGGAAATATACATAACTTTGAAATTTGTTACAAAAAAAACTACTACTCATTTGAAATTCAGAGTAAATGCTATTGTATTGTCTTGTTATTTTGCATTTGTTGATTATGCAAATCTACTGTGTTTACTGGTCCTTTAAAAAGGGTTATAGCAGGTTCTAGTTTATCCCATGTCTCTACCTCTATATTATTCTGCAGTATTTCTTGTACATAATGCCTTATCTGCAAGTAGCCATAAAATTCTCTATTGGATATCTCGAATTCCTGCTTAATTTTAGTAAAGGATTTACAGTCCCCTGAATCTTTATCACTTGTGATACCTTCTTAATTCCTTTAAGTGCCCAATTTTTAAACACCTTAGATTCTAGACCTGGTATAAAATTAGGATTCCCTTGTATAGGGAGATATTTAGAATACGACATATTTATGTCTGTCTGAGTATTTTTTGCCATGCCATGATTACCATCTGTAGAGTAGGGAAGCATCTAATCTTTTGTGGGCATTTGTCAACAGGGGTATGAAGGAGAGCACAAAGAGAGAATGGGTGTATTAAGATTTCTTCTAGTGGTAATACTGCATAGTAATCAGCTCCTGTTAACCAATCTAGAGCAATTTTCCCAGTACAGACTAGGTTATAAATCTCTATATCCGGCAAGGCAAATCCCCCTTCTAAATAATGATAATTTTTTATATGATATTGCTTTTCTTTTCTTTCCCCATATAAATTGTATACATACTTGTTTAAATGCCTTGAGCTCCTGATTTTTTTTTATCAGAATTGGCAAGTTTTGCATTAAGTAAAGCAATTTAGGAAACAGCAGCATTTTTATTAGATTAATTTTGCCAGTTAAGGTAAGCTTAAATTTTGCCCATTTCTCCATGTCATGTTTGTGAAAGATTTAAACCTGGTTTTGTCTTATGAACAAAACAGGAGGAGAATCAGGAATCAGACACCGGGTCACAAATGTTTATGACATTATAATAAAGTGGTTTTATAGCTAATAAAACTGTATTTATACAATACTTTTATATATAATAAAAATATATATGTAACGGGGCGGAGCCAGCAGCTGAAGGAGCAAGACGCGTTTGTCCTGAGCGCCTCAAAAAACTAGATCAAACTAACCAAGAATACGTACAGCTTATAAAGTTCTTCATACATGCCCCTGCTAGTTTGATTCCTAAGCAGATGAGTGAGTGTTTTGGGGACAAGAAATGAAGAAATAGATTTTATGCAAGAAGACCGGTGTGGTAGCTAGACAGTGGAACAAGGCGATCTGCCATTTTGGCCTGTGAATGTATTCCACCGCTACTCTAAGTGAACGATACTATATATGCCCAGCTAATGTCTACTAGGAGAATTATGGCGTTTATCGCTCACATCTAACCCTGGTTCACTGAAGTCATAGGCTTGAAACCACTACTACTCTCTTCAGCTGGCATAAGAATACTGCTCCGGAATATAGTCTCATTTGGGAGCTGAAAGAGGCTTTCACTTTGCCCCAGACTATGCCAGAGGAGTTTGGGTCTACGGATGACAGCAACCACAGTGCAACTGACGCGCTGCAGCGTCCGAGAGAGCTAATCCTCAGCGTAGCAGACAGTGCTACTGTGGTATTCTATGGGTTGAAAGATCAGGCTAATGAACATACCACTTCAGGTGTTTGGCAACCACCCGCAATGTCTCCCTACAAAGATTCATCACCCTGGCTTGGTTCCAAGTACACAGCTGACAGGTCAGCCCGGCTTCTACCCCTGTTGGAGGACTCTACCTTTGTGACAAAGGGTAGCTACGGTCTGGAGAGGCCAGACCCATACCATAGCATAATCGCTTCCATCCAAGACAGGGGGGGACAACAGCAGCAGAGGGGAGTGCGAGCTAGCTTTACCCTGGAACCCTGTAGTGTCATTGCAGAGGTCTCTGCACTGTCTTACAACGATCCTTCACAGTTCCCTAGCAAGAGAGGAACTGGCTGAGTCGCAACCACACCGCCGCTGCAGCTCCTCTAAAGCTGGAGCTCATAGGCTTAAATGAAGTGCCGAACTGCCTATACCTTCTGCTCCTACGGTTTAGACTTTATGACAGCATTGCGCTAGAATTTAACTTATAAAGATCTTTGAGCCTATTTACATTTAATTTCTAATCTTACACTCCAACGTTGTTTTGTGTTAATATTTACAACTTACATATAATGCTAAACTAGGTCATTTTTTCATATTACCCACTCTGCACAGCTGCTTAGGATGGGATCTACCTTAGTTTCTGATGCCAGAAGTGACTTGCATCCTATAGAGATGTACAACTTGTTTTTTAAACAATAGTCAGGACACGACTAACCAATACCTATTATGGGGGTCCCTAATCTTGTATTTCAATATTATTCTGGGTTAATATCTACAACTCTTTCCCCCTAGCTACCTACAGGCAGGGCTTAACTGCGTCATTTTTTTAGATTGCCCACTCTACACAGCTGCTTAGATAGAGATCTACCTTTGAACCCAGATTTGTTCTACGTTATAGATATGTACGCCTTAGATACGTTTTGAAATCCATTAAAGTCAATGGCTACTGATGCAAAGTACTCTGAACTGGATTGCCTAGTTTTATATGGGCAGACTATCTCTAACTCAGCCAGATAGGAGTAAACTTTATTGGTAGGCGAGTCTGATAGTGATCTGTCTAACTCATGTGGATATTTGTACGTTTTTTTAGATAAGTCAAGACTATTCATGGGTTGCTAGTTACAAGCTAAATGTTTTTATTTCTATATTTCCAGTCCATATGCAGATGTTAGCTTATGGCGTTACTGCTTCTTATTTCTCTGAGCTGTCCACGGCCGGGGCAGCTTACCATGGTTTGTAATACATGAGGTGTCAGTGATATCTGGACAGTACTGAGAAACCGCAAGGAGTATAGGACCTAATACGTAACTCTCCCTATTTAATGATATTATAGCTAATCCCAGTGTGTAGAAATTAATAAGCTCAGGATAAGATATTGATAAGCTAAGTGATACCTGATAATACTCTGGATATAACGCAGATATACTCACATTATGTAGCAGACTGATTCTGAACAACGTATCTGATGGTTCAACCTATTGCTTGTTATATAACAATGATATCCCTACCATTTCACTTTATTTAAATTTGAATTCTACTATGGATGTGCTGCAACTAGGAAGGCTCTAATCAGTCCTACATTCTAGGCAGATATTTCTTTGGGCTGGGAAAGAGTTGTTCTCCATTGATGGGTAAATGTAGACCAATCTTCTCTAGGTTTATTTTGCCCACACCCTGATAATTAATGATATACGCCCTCCTAAACGGTAGATTTCCTGAATCTAATTTTTTAGATGACTTACCTATTCCGACCCTAACAAAGATCCTAATTTTTCGTTCTAATATTAGCTCCGCCCACACACAGTGCTCCCATTTCACTTCTCTCCCTAAACCAAGGGGTAATTTCCTTTTTGAACTTTAAACTGAGTCATTCTACTAAATATTACCCCTAACCCCATTTCTTTACACCTTTGAGCTTACTTCGTAAGCAGCGGAAAATATATCCTATAGAAATTTACCTTGGTTTTCCATGTATGTCTGTATGTTTCATTATCCACTGTTCCTATAATTTAATGATCTTTTAACTTATGTACTTGAACGAGCTATGACAAAATTTAAGAATGTAATATGTAATTATGTTCCATACCATAAAGGTCCATACTATACATGCCCTCATTGGATATATTACTGAATCCCATTGATAATGTGACATACCATCAGTGTTTGCTAACTGTTTTGATACAACAAAAAGTATCTATGCAAATATTTTCAATAACTTGACACTCTGTATACAACTGTATTGGTTGACTATCTGTTTATTGCTCGACATTTTGTGTACATTCATGTTCAATGGCTATCTGTTTGTCTATGCAAAGGTTTTTTTCAATAAAACAATTTTGAAAAATAAATATATATATATATATATGTGTGTGTGTGTGTGTAAATATGTGATTTGTACAACAGGTCTACAAGTTGTGTGCCTTGTCATACAGAAAATACTTTTTCATTAATATTTAAAACATATATATATATTTTAAAATTAAAAAAAAATTTCCACCAGTAAGTGAAAATCTTTTCTGCCTGCGTATTTGTTTTTGTGTAATTTAAAATGCAAATGCTAATCTATATTTATTTTAAACAACAACTATTAACTTTCTAATTACAATACTGTACTATCTTTCTGATGGTAATATATACGTATATATCCAAGTTGTAACACAAGCACTCACTGGACTTGATACAGGTGAAATAAAAAGTGTTTTATTCCATATAAACAAGTGACGTTTCGGGGTGTTCACTCCTTCATCAGACCAACAATTGTACAGAGTGAATCAAACATTTTATACTCATTGAAATCCCACCCACTGTGCAAAAAAAAAACACCCAACTGTTGCCATAGCAACCATAGAAAAACAAATACATTGTGAATGCTCATAGTTACTAATCCTGTGTTAATATTATACAGTGCAATAATAAACATAATCCCCTAGATTACGAGTTTTGCGTTAGAGGCTGTGCGGTGCTAACGAGCAGTTTTCACTCACCGCTCACTTACCTGCAGCGCTGGTATTACGAGTTTTCAGAAACCCGTCGTTAAAAGACTAGAAGTGAGCGTTGAGCAAAATTTTGCTCCTTACCGCACTCCAATACCAGCGCTGCTTAAGTCAGTGGTGAGCTGGTGTAACGTGCTCGTGCACGATTTCCCCATAGGAATCAACGGGGAGAGCCGGCTGAAAAAAAGTCTAACACCTGCAAAAAAGCAGCGTAAAGCTCCCTAACGCAGCCCCATTGATACCTATGGGGAAATAAAATTTATGTCTACACCTAACACCCTAACATGAACTCCGAGTCTAAACACCCCTAATCTTACACTTATTAATCCCTAATCTGCTGCCCCGACATCGCCGTCACCTACATTATATTATTAACCCCTAATCTGCCGCTCCGGACACCGCTGCCACCTACATTATATGTATGAACCCCTAATCTGCTGACCCCAACATCGCCGACACCTACATTATATTTATTAACCCCTAATCTGCCGCCCCCAATGTCGCCGCCACCTACCTACACTTATTAACCCCTAATCTACTGCCCCCAACGTCGCCGCCACTATAATAAACATATTAACCCCTAAACCGCTGCACTCCCGCCTCACGAACATTAGTTAAATATTATTAACCCCTAATCTGCCGTCCCTAACATCGCCGCCACCTACCTACATTTATGAACCCCTAATCTGCCGCCCCTAACGTCGCAGCCACTATATTAAAGTTATTAACCCCTAAATCTAAATTTAATCCTAAACCTAACACCCCCTAACTTAAATATAATTTAAATAAATCTAAATAAATATTCCTATCATTAAATAAATTATTCCTATTTAAAACTAAATACTTACCTGTAAAATAAACCCTAACGGCTAGATTTAGAGTTCTGCGGCCAAAGGGGTGCGTTAGCTACGCATGCTTTTTTTCCCCCGCACCTTTTAAATACTGCTGGTATTTAGAGTTCACAGAATGGCTGCATTAGGCTCCAAAAAAGGGAGCGTAGAGCATATTTACCGCCACTGCAACTCTCAATACCAGCGTTGCTTACGGACGCGGCCAGCTTCAAAAACGTGCTCGTGCACGATTCCCCCATAGAAAACAATGGGGCAGTTTGAGCTGAAAAAAACCTAACACCTGCAAAAAAGCAGCGTTCAGCTCCTAACGCAGCCCCATTGTTTCCTATGGGGAAACACTTCCTAAGTCTGCACCTAACACCCTAACATGTACCCCGAGTCTAAACACCCCTAACCTTACACTTATTAACCCCTAATCTGCCGCCCCCGCTATCGCTGACCCCTGCATATTATTATTAACCCCTAATCTGCCGCTCCGTAAACCGCTACTTACATTATCCCTATGTACCCCTAATCTGCTGCCCTAACATCGCCGACCCCTATATTATATTTATTAACCCCTAATCTGCCGCCCCCAACGTCGCCGCCACCTACCTACAATTATTAACCCCTAATCTGCCGATCGGACCTCGCCGCTACTATAATAAATGTATTAACCCCTAAAGCTAATTCTAACCATAACCCTAACACCCCCCTAAGTTAAATATAATTTTATTCTAACGAAATAAATTAACTCTTATTAAATAAATTATCCCTATTTAAAGCTAAATACTTACCTGTAAAATAAACCCTAATATAGCTACAATATAAATTATAATTATATTGTAGCTATTTTAGGATTAATATTTATTTTACAGGCAACTTTGTAATTATTTTAACCAGGTACAATAGCTATTAAATAGTTAATAACTATTTAATAGCTACCTAGTTAAAATAATTACAAAATTACCTGTAAAATAAATCCTAACCTAAGTTACAATTAAACCTAACACTACACTATCAATAAATAAATTAAATAAACTACCTAAAATTATCTACAATTAAACCTAACACTACACTATCAATAAATTAATTAAATACAATAACTACAAATAAATACAATGAAATAAACTAACTAAAGTACAAAAAATAAAAAAGAACTAAGTTACAAAAAATAAAAAAATATTTACAAACATTAGAAAAATATTACAACAATTTTAAACTAATTACACCTACTCTAAGCCCCCTAATAAAATAACAAAGACCCCCAAAATAAAAAAATGCCCTACCCTATTCTAAAATTAAAATAGAAAAGCTCTTTTACCTTACCAGCCCTTAAAAGGGCCATTTGCGGGGCATGCCCCAAATAATTCAGCTATTTTGCCTGTAAAAAAAACATACAATACCCCCCCCAACATTACAACCCACCACCCACATACCCCTAATCTAACCCAAACCCCCCTTAAATAAACCTAACACTAAGCCCCTGAAGATCTCCCTACCTTGTCTTCACCACGCCGGGTTCACCGATCAATCCAGAAGAGCCTCCGATGTCTTGATCCAAGCCCAAGCGGGGGGCTGAAGATGTCCATGATCCGGCTGAAGTCTTCATCCAAGCGGGAGCTGAAGAGGTCCATAATCCGACTGAAGTCTTCTATCAAGCGGCATCTTCAATCTTCTTTCTTCCGGATCCATGTAGTTCATCCCGCCGACGCGGAACATACATCTTCACCGACGACTTCCCGACGAATGACGGTTCCTTTAAGGGACGTCATCCAAGATGGCGTCCCTCGAATTCCGATTGGCTGATAGGATTCTATCAGCCAATCGGAATTAAGGTAGGAAAATTCTGATTGGCTGATGGAATCAGCCAATCAGATTCAAGTTCAATCCGATTGGCTGATCCGATCAGCCAATCAGATTGAGCTCGCATTCTATTGGCTGATCGGAACAGCCAATAGAATGCAATCTCAATCTGATTGGCTGATTGGATCAGCCAATCGGATTGAACTTGAATCTGATTGGCTGATTCCATCAGCCAATCAGAATTTTCCTACCTTAATTCCGATTGGCTGATAGAATCCTATCAGCCAATCGGAATTCGAGGGACGCCATCTTGGATGACGTCCCTTAAAGGAACCGTCATTCGTCGGGAAGTCGTTGGTGAAGATGGATGGATCCGCGCTGGAGGTCTTGAAGATCAGCCGGTCGTTATTGGATGGAAGAACATAGAAGATGCGGCTTGGATGAAGATGTTTGCCGGTCCGGATGCCCTCTTCTGCTCGCTTGGATCAAGACTTCAGCCGGAGGATGGATGTCTTCAGCCCCCTGCTTGGGCTTGGATCAAGACATCGGAGTCTGGACAAATCGCTGTTACCCGGTGTGGTGAAGATAAGGTAGGAAGATCTTCAGGGGCTTAGTGTTAGGTTTATTTAAGGGGGGGTTGGGTTAGATTAGGGGTATGTGGGTGGTGGGGGTATTGTATGTTTTTTTTCCAGGCAAAAGAGCTGAATTCTTTGGGGCATGCCCCGCAAATGGCCCTTTTAAGGGCTGGTAAGGTAAAAGAGCTTTTCTATTTTAATTTTAGAATAGGGTAGGGCATTTTTTTATTTTGGGGGTCTTTGTTATTTTATTAGGGGGCTTAGAGTAGGTGTAATTAGTTTAAAATTGTTGTAATATTTTTCTAATGTTTGTAAATATGTTTTTATTTTTTGTAACTTAGTTCTTTTTTATTTTTTGTACTTTAGTTAGTTTATTTAATTGTATTTAATTGTAGGTATTTTATTTAATTAATTTATTGATAGTGTAGTGTTAGGTTAAAATTGTAGATAATTGTAGGTATTTTATTTAATTAATTTATTGCTAGTGTAGTGTTAGGTTTAATTGTAACTTAGGTTAGGATTTATTTTACAGGTAATTTTGTAATTATTTTAACTAGGTAGCTATTAAATAGTTATTGACTATTTAATAGCTATTGTACCTGGTTAAAATAAATACAAAGTTACCTGTAAAATAAATATTAATCCTAAAATAGCTACAATATAATTATAATTTATATTGTAGCTATATTAGGGTTTATTTTACAGGTAAGTATTTAGCTTTAAATAGAAATAATTTATTTAATAAGAGTTAATTTATTTAGTTAGATTTAAATTATATTTAACTTAGGGGGGTGTTAGTGTTAGGGTTAGACTTAGCTTTAGGGGTTAATACATTTATTAGAGTAGCGGTGAGATCCGGTCGGCAGATTAGGGGTTAATTATTGTAGGTAGGTGGAGGCGACGTTGGGGGCGGCAGATTAGGGGTTAATAAATATAATATAGGGGTCAGCGGTGTTAGGGGCAGCAGATTAGGGGTACATAGGTATAACGTAGGTTGTGGCGGTGTGCGGTCGGCAGATTAGGGGTTAATAATTGTAGGTAGGTGTCGGCAACGTTGGGGGCGGCAGATTAGGGGTTAATAAATATTATGTAGGTGTCGGCGATGTTAGGGGCAGCAGATTAGGGGTACATAGGTATAACGTAGGTGGCGGCGGTGTGCGGTCGGCAGATTAGGGGTTAATAAGTATAGGTAAGGTAGCGGCGACGTTGGGGGCGGCAGATTAGGGGTTAATAAATATAATATAGGGGTCGGCGGTGTTAGGGGCAGCAGATTAGGGGTACATAGGGATAACGTAGGTGGCGGCGGTGTGCGGTCGGCAGATTAGGGGTTAAAAAACTTTAATAGAGTGGCGGCGATGTGGGGGGGGCCTCGGTTTAGGGGTACATAGGTAGTTTATGGGTGTTAGTGTACTTTAGAGCACAGTAGTTAAGAGCTTTATAAACCGGGGTTAGCCCAGAAAGCTCTTAACTACTGACTTTTTTCTGCGGCTGGAGTTTTGTCGTTAGATTTCTAACGCTCACTTCAGCCAAAACTCTAAATACCAGCGTTAGAAAGATCCCATTGAAAAGATAGGATACGCAAATGACGTAAGGGGATCTGCGGTATGGAAAAGTCGCGGCTGCAAAGTGAGCGTTAGACCCTTTCCTGACTGACTCTAAATACCAGCGGTAGCCCAAAACCAGCGTTAGGAGCCTCTAACGCTGGTTTTGACGGCTACCGCCAAACTCTAAATCTAGCCGCAAGATAGCTACAATATAACTAATAGTTACATTGTATCCAGCTAAGGATTTATTTTTATTTTACAGGCAAGTTTGTATTTATTTTAACTAGGTAGAATAGATTAAATAGTTATTAACTATTTAATAACTAACTAGCTAAACTAAAGACAAATTTACCTGTAAAATAAAACCTAACCTAAGTTACACTAACACCTAACACTACACTACAATTAAATAAATTCCCTATTAAATACAATTAAATAAATTAAATTAAATTAGCTAAAGTACAAAAACAAACAAACACTAAATTACAGAAAATAATAAACAAATTACAGAAATTTAAACTAATTACACCTAATCTAATAGCCCTATTAAAATAAAAAAGCCACCCCAAAATAAAAAAAACGTAGCCTAAACTAATCTACCAATAGCCCTTAAAAGGGCCTTTTGGATGGGCATTACCCTTAAAAGGGCAGTTAGCTCTTTTGCCGCCCAACCCCTAATCTAAAAAATAAAACCCACCCAATACACTCTTAAAAAAACTAACACTAACCCCCTGAAGATCGACTTACCGGGAGACGTCTTCATCTAAGCTGGGCAAAGTGGTCCTCCAGACGGGCAGAAGTCTTCATCCAAGCTGGGCAGAAGTGGTCCTCCAGACAGGCAGAAGTCTTCATCCAGACGGCATCTTCTATCTTTATCCATCCGGCGCGGAGCGGGTCCATATTCAAGACATCCGACGCAGAGCATCCTCTTCATCCGACGACTAAAACAGAATGAAGGTACCTTTAAGTGACGTCATCCAAGATGGCGTCCCTTAGATTCCGATTGGCTGATAGAATTCTATCAGCCAATCGGAATTAAGGTAGAAAAAATCCTATTGGCTGATGCAATCAGCCAATAGGATTTAAGTTCAATCCTATTGGCTGATCCAATCAGTCAATAGGATTGAGCTTGCATTCTATTGGCTGATTGGAACAGCCAATAGAATGCAAGCTCAATCCTATTGGCTGATTGCATCAGCCAATGGGATTTTTTCTACCTTAATTCCAATTGGCTGATAGAATTCTATCAGCCAATCAGAATCTAAGGGACGCCATCTTGGATGACGTCACTTAAAGGTATCTTCATTCTGTTTTAGTCGTCGGATGAAGAGGATGCTCCGTGTGGGATGTCTTGAAGATGGACCCGGTCCGCGCTGGATGGATGAAGATAGAAGATGCCGTCTGGATGAAGACTTCTGTCCGGCTTGGATGAAGACTTCTGTCCGTCTGGAGGACCACTTCGCCCGGCTTGGATGAAGACGTCTCCCGGTAAGTCGATCTTCAGGGGGTTAGTGTTAGGTTTTTTTAAGGGTGTATTGGGCGGGTTTTATTTTTTAGATTAGGTTTTGGGTGGCAAAAGAGCAAACCGCCCTTTTAAGGGCAAAGCCCATCCAAATGCCCTTTTCAGGGCAATGGGGAGCTTAGGTTTTTTTAGCTAGTATTTAATTTGGGGGGGTTGGTTGTGTGGGTGGTGGGTTTTACTGTTGGGGGGTTGTTTGTATTTTTATTTACAGGTAAAAGAGCTGATTACTTTCGGGCAATGCCCCGCAAAATGCCCTTTTAAGGGCTATTGGTAGTTTAGGCTAGGGTTTTTTTTATTTGGGGGGGCTCTTTAATTTTAATAGGGCTATTAGATTAGGTGTAATTAGTTTAACCCCTTAATGACCGCAGCACTTTTCCATTTTCTGTCCGTTTGGGACCAAGGCTATTTTTACATTTCTGCGGTTTTTGTGTTTAGCTGTAATTCTCCTCTTACTCATTTACTGTACCCACACATATTATATACCGTTTTTCTCGCCATTAAGTGGACTTTCTAAAGATACCATTATTTTCATCATATCTTATAATTAACTATAAAAAAAATTATATAATATGAGGAAAAAATGGAAAAAAACACACTTTTTCTAACTTTGACCCCCAAAATCTGTTACACATCTACAACCACCAAAAAACACCCATGCTAAATAGTTTCTAAATTTTGTCCTGAGTTAAGAAATACCCAATGTTTACATGTTCTTTGCTTTTTTTGCAAGTTATAGGGCCATAAATAAAAGTAGCACTTTGCTATTTCCAAACCCCTTTTTTTCAAAATTAGCGCTAGTTACATTGGAACACTGATATCTTTCAGGAATCCCTGAATATCCCTTGACATGTATATATATTTTTTTTAGAAGACACCCCAAAGTATTGATCTAGGCACATTTTGGTATATTTCATGCCACCATTTCACCGCCAAATGCAATCAAATAAAAAAAATCGTTCACTTTTTCACAATTTTGTTCACAAACTTTAGGTTTCTCACTGAAATTATTTACAAACAACTTGTGCAATTATGGCATAAATGGTTTTAAATTCTTCTCTGGGATCCCCTTTGTTCAGAAATAGCAGACATGTATGGATTTTGTTGTTGCATTTTGGTAATTAGAAGGGCGCTAAATGCCACTGCGCACCACACGTGTATTATGCCCAGCAGTGAAGGGGTTAATTAGGGAGCATGTAGGGAGCTTCTAGGGTTAATTTTAGCTTTAGTGTAGTGTAGTAGACAACCCAAAGTATTGATCTAGGCCCATTTTGGTATATTTCATGCCACCATTTCACCGCCAGATGCGATCAAATAAAAAAAACGTTAAATTTTTCACAATTTTAGGTTTCTCACCAAAATCATTTACAAGCAGCTTGTGCAATTATGGCACAAATGGCTGTAAATGCTTCTCTGGGATCCCCTTTGTTCAGAAATAGCAGATATATATGGCTTTGGCGTTGCTGTTTGGTAATTAGAAGGTCGCTAAATGCCGCTGTGCAACACACGTGTATTATGCCCAGCAGTGAAGGGGTTAATTAGGGAGCTTGTAGGGAGTTTGTAGGGTTAATTTTAGCTTTAGTGTAGTGTAGTAGACATCCCAAAGTATTGATCTAGGCCCATTTTGGTATATTTCATGCCACCATTTCACCGCCAAATGCAATCAAATAAAAAAAATCGTTCACTTTTTCACAATTTTTTTTCACAAACTTTAGGTTTCTCACTGAAATTATTTACAAACAACTTGTGCAATTATGGCACAAATGGTTGTAAATGCTTCTCTGGGATCCCCTTTGTTCAGAAATAGCAGACATATATGTCTTTGGCATTGCTTTTTGTTAATTAGAAGGCCGCTAAATTCTGCTGCGCATCACACGTGTATTATGTCTAGCAGGGAAGGGGTTAATTAGGTAGCTTGTAGGGAGCTTGCAGGGTTAATTTTAGCTTTAGTGTAGAGATCAGCCTCCCATCTGACACATCACACCCCCTGATCCCTCCCAAACAGCTCCCTTCCCTCCCCCACCCCACAATTGTCCCCGCCATCTTAAGTACTGGCAGAAAGTCTGCCAGTACAAAAATAAAGGGAATCTTTGTTTTTTTTTAAAAAACATTGTATAGCATATTTACATATGCTGCTGTGTAGGATCCCCCTTAGCCCCCAACCTCCCTGATCCCCCCCCAAACACCTCTCTAACCGTCCCCCTCTGACTTTTTGGGGGCCATCTTGGGTACTGGCAGCTATCTGCCAGTACACAGTTTGCAGAAAAAAATGCTTTTTGTTTTTTTTTTTCGCAGTTTTTTTTCTGTAGTGTAGCTTCCCTCCCACATACCAACCCAACACCCCCTGATTTAGCTTTTTTATTTTTATTTTTATTAGATGGTATAAACCTGATTACCAAATCCTATGGTGCATATTTTCTGTAGTGCGCGCCCCCGGTCATCCCCGCCCACGATCCCGCCCCCCTGCACATCTCCAGGGCCATCGATGGCCGCCACCCGCCTCCCAGTCCTTCTCCCACCCACCAACGAAGGAAGCCACCGATCTCCGGTGCAGAGAGGGCCAGAGTGGCTCTCTCTGCATCGGATGGCCATACATGGTTATTGCAGGATGCCTCCATATTGAGGCATCACTGCAATAACCTGAAAGCAGCTGGAAGCGAGCAGGATCGCTTCCAGCTGCTTTCCACACCGAGGACGTGCAGGGTACGTCCTCAGGCGTTAACTGCCTTTTTTTTGAGGACGTACCCTGCACGTCCTCGGTCATTAAGGGGTTAAATTTCTGTAATTTGTTTATTATTTTCTGTAATTTAGTGTTTTGTTTTTTTTGTACTTTAGTTAATTAATTTAATTTATTTAATTGTATTTAATGTAGGTAATTTATTTAATTGTAGTGTAGTGTTAGGTGTTAGTGTAACTTAGGTTAGGTTTTATTTTACAGGTAAATTTGTCTTTATTTTAGCTAGGTAGTTATTCAATAGTTAATAACTATTTTACCTAGTTAAAATAAATACAAACTTGCCTGTAAAATAAAAATAAATCCTAAGTTGGCTATCTTAGTTATATTGTAGCTATTTTAGGGTTTATTTTACAGGTGAGTATTTAGTTTTAAATAGGAATAATTTATTTAATGATAGGAATATTTATTTAGATTTATTTAAATTATATTTATGTTTGAGGGTGTTAGGTTTAGGGGTTAATAAATTTAGTATAGTGGCAGCGACGTTGGGGGCGGCAGATTAGGGGTTCATAAATGTAGGTAGGTGGCGGCGATGTTAGGGACGGCAGATTAGGGGTTAATAATATTTAACTAATAAAAAAAATTCTACAAATTTGGAGCTGTGGACTCTTCATCCAGGCCCCCGGACCTGTGGGATTGACCATTGGTGTACAGACTCCCTTCCGCGGTATCCCTGGACTTTCCGTGGTATCTCTGGACTCTCCCTGGCGAGACGAGGATCCCCTTTGTGACATCATCTATTGGTCTACCGGACGACGGGCGGTTCCGGATTGCTGGTTTTGCACATCTGTGCTCCACACTTTGTGAGTAGGATTCTTCTGCTATTTCTGTACCTGTTTAAAGTAACTTTTTGATCTGCACTATCTGGCCCCTCTATTCTGATTTATCAATATTTAACTAATGTTTGCGAGGCGGGAGTGTGGCGGTTTAGGGGTTAATATGTTTATTATAGTGGCGGCGACGTAGGGGGCGGCAGATTAGGGGTTAAAAAGTGTAGGTAGATTGCGGCGACATTGAGGGCAGCAGATTAGGGGTTAATAAATATAATGTAGGTGTCAGCGATTTGGGGTCAGCAGATTAGGGGTTCATAAATATAATGTAGGTGGCGGCGGTGTCCGGAGCAGCAGATTAGGGGTTAAAATATTTATTTTAGTATTTGCTATGCGGGAGGGCCTCGGTTTAGGGGTTAATATGTAGTTTATGGGTGTTAGTGTTACTTTTTAGCACTTTAGTTATGAGTTTTATGCTACGGCGTTGTACCATAAAACTTATAACTACTGACTTTTAAATGCGTTAGGGATCTTGACGGGGTAGGGTGTACCACTCACTTTTTGGCCTCCCAGGACAGACTCGTAATATCAGCGCTATGGAAGTCCCATAGAAAAAAGACTTTACAAAGTTTACGTAAGTCGTTTGCGGTAAGGCCAAAGAAGTGTGCGGCGACCCTAAACCTTCAAGACTCGTAATAGCAGCGGGCGTAAAAAAGCAGAGTTAGGACCTCTTAAGGCTGCTTTTTTACCCTAACGCACAACTCGTAATCTAGCCGAATGTGTAGTAATAGCAGGACCATTTGCAGGACATCACTGAGTATAGTCAATCCTTGTTAGTGATAAAAACAAATTCTCTATTTAATATTGTCTCAAACCTCAGTTGTTATTCCTGCACTGAGAAAATGGCATCCAAAGCCCCGCCCTCAAACTATGTGTAACAACAACAAGGGAATGTAGCAATGTGTATCATAAATGTATCAAAAACCATTTGACATAACGGTATCCAAATCAATGTAAAGATGTGTATAAAAATACAAATGTCTAGTGTAATCACTTCCAACTCCATACATTTTCACTATGTGTATGGTACATCCATATACATCTCTTAAATGTCTCATTTTAGTTACATCATGGGGAAAGTAAACTAAGCTATTATATATGGATATGATTAGCAAAATATAATTAAACACATAGATAAAGCTAACATCCGGGAGCATACGTACATTTTCACTATGTGTATGGTACATCCATATAAATATATGTTACATGTCTCATTTTAGTTATAGCATGGGGGAAATTAAACTAAGCACTTATATACGGATCAGATTAATAAGATCAATAAATAATAATACATTTACCTCGCTTAAACCCCATCCTTGGTGGTGCATATGTATCAAAAGGTAAAGAGGCGTCACTGTTAATAACGATTGTCCTCAATTGAGGTGAATAATCCGTGGTGAAAGTCATACGTGGAGTGACGTCCTTGGAAGGTTTGTGTTGTATCAATTCTCGCTGTGTGATATTTGATACTGTTGTCTTCGCCAACACAATATCTTCATTCCTGTAGCTACGAGAGGCAAACTTTTGTTTCATTTGTTGTACTTGGAGTGCACGTCTGTCACTGGATGTATTATTGTGTGCCACTCTGTCAGGGTGCCAGGAATCAGACTGAGACGAGAAGTGCAAAAATAATCACACCTTTATTAATAGCAAAAAATAATAAAAAGTCCACAAGTCAAATAACAAGCCAGGAATTAAAACCAGAGCTGGTAGTCAGACGAGCCGAGTCAGGAGCCAAAGCAAGTAGTCAGACGAGCCGGAATTAAGAACAAGGAGAACAGCAGAGTCAGGAACAAGCCAGGGATCAGGAACCAGGAGGAACGTCAGACAGCCAGGTTATACACAGGCGCTCTCTCAAACAGGTCTGAGACAACGCAAGGGCAAAGCATACTGAATAGAGGCCCTTTAAATAATAAGTGATGACATCACAATTCTGAGACTGCATCCTGTCTCACACGGATGATGTACACCAGTCTGGCCATAAAAGGTAGTGCAGGAAATGAGCAGCATCACACAGTATGCACCAGAGTCAGCAAGAGAGGTGAGTAAAATGGCTGCCAGCAGCACATGGCAAACAAAACAGGGAAAAAACCCTGACACACTCAAAACATTTGTGCTCACGGAATAGCTCTAAAATGTGGATGAGGATGACAGTGGTATTTAACCCCTCACCCTCTTTGTAAATGCATATATCCTGGAATTCTTTGGACTCTTTATTGGCTTTCACTTTTAATTTAATAGGGCATGTGGAGTTGTTCAATGTTTCAACCCAAGTGTTTAACCCCTTCTGTGTTCCTCTCCATATTAGGAGATTGTCATCAATGTATCTACGATACAAAATGATCACACTACTTTCATACACTTGTAATACATCCACCTCAATGTGTTCGATGTATAAATTTGTGAATGCCAGTGCCATGTTTGAGCCCATCGCTGTACCCCTGAGTTGGAGATAGTACAAATTCTCAAATCTGAAATGATTATTCTGCAAACATATCCTCAACAACTCAATGATAAAAGCTTTAAAAGACTGATTGATGCAGTGATACAAGGAGCATTGGACAATGGTTGGAAAGACAAAACTGCCAGGGATTGGCTAATTGTGGATCACCCTATTAGACCTATTTTGTGCACATTACCCAAAATCCATAAGGATATGAAATCACCACCTGGTCGTCCAATTGTATCGGCTAGAGGATCACTTCTTCAACCCTTAGCAACATTTGTGGACCATATGCTACAACCGATGGTGACCAATATGAGATCCTATTTGAGGGACTCCTGGGCCTTGATTGAGACACTAACACAGGTGACAGACATCAGACCTGATGACATACTAACAAGCATGGATATCAATAGTCTGAATACCGTGATCCCACAAGAGGAAGGCATTCAGGATCACCTGAGAACCTTACAGAGATATCCATATGTGGCTCCCCTCCCCCATCTGAATTTATCATTGAGTTGTTTAGGATATGTTTGCAGAACAATCATTTCAGATTTGAGAATTTGTACTATCTCCAACTCAGGGGTACAGCGATGGGCTCAAACCTTGCACCGGCATTCGCAAATGTATACATGGAACACATCGAGGTGGATGTATTACAAGTGTATGAAAGTCCTGAGATCATTTTGTATCGTAGATACATCGATGATATCCTCCTAATATGGAGAGGTACACAGGAGGGGTTAAACACTTGGGTTGAAACATTGAACAACTCCACAGGCCCTATTAAATTAAAAGTGACAGCCAATAAAGAGTCCATAGAAATCCTGGATCTATGCATTTACAAAGAGTTTGAGGGGTTAACTACCACGCTCTATCATAAAGAAACTGATCTCAATTCCATTCTTCATGCTGACAGCTGTCATCCTCGTCCACTTCTTAGAGCTATTCCGCGAGCACAAATGCTTTGAGTGGCACGCAATAATACATCCAGTGACAGACGTGAACTCCAAGTACAACAAATGGAACAAAAGTTTGCCTCTCATGTCTACAGGAACGAAGATATTGTGTTGGCGAAGACAACAGTATCAAATATCACACAGCAAGAATTGATACAACACAAACCTTCCAAGGACGTCACTCCACGTATGACTTTCACCACGGTTTACTCACCTCAATTGAGGACGAAGTCTAAGACACTTAAGAAGGATTGGCATGTTATTAACAGTGATGCCTCTTTACCTTTTGATACATATGCACCACCAAGGACGGGGTTTAAGTGAGGTAAAAACCTCAGGGATCTTTTGATGCATACTGACCCCCAACATTGTTACAAAACAGAAATTTGGTTAAAACTAAAAAAACTTGGATCATTTAGGTGCCCTAGTTGCACGACATGTCATTCTATGATACAAGGGAGTGACTTTAGACACCCACATACCAATCAGAGATTTAGGATTAAACATTATTTGACCTGCACTACAAAATGTGTAATATATATGCTCAGCTGCATTTGTGGTCTGTTTTACATCGGGAAAATGGCAGACGGTATAAAGAAACGTATAGCCAATCATAGGAGTGCCATTCGGGCTGCCATAGACAAGGGTAACAGCGATCAGCCTGTAGCCAGGCACATTGCGGAGAAGGGCCACACTGTCAATGACCTACACTTCCAACTAATAGATCATGTTCCCCCTCTGAAGAGGGGTGGGAATAGGGACCAGCGCCTTTTACAACTAGAAGCACGATGGATCTACAGGCTTGTAACGGTACAACCCAGGGGCCTTAACACAAATGTGGACTGGCACTGCTTCTCATAGATAGACTTTGATTTATTGATCTTATTAATCTGATCCGTATACAAGTGCTTAGTTTAATTTCCCCCATGCTATAAATGAAATGAAACATGTAATAAATATATATATGGATGTACCATACACATAGTGAAAACTTACGTATGCTCCCTGATGCTAGCTTTATCTATGTGTTTAATTATATTTTAATAATCTGATCCGTATATAATTGCTTAGTTTACTTTCCCCATCATGTAACTAAAATGAGACATTTAAGAGATGTATATGGATGTACCATACACATAGTGAAAATGTATGTATGCTCCCTGATGCTAGCTTTTTCTATGTGTTTAATTCTATATGTTTAACTAGACTTTTGGATTGCATTTTTTTGTTTTATCATTATTTTGAAAATACTTTGATCAGTTTGTCTACATGTAGGTAACTCTGCGGATACATTTGGAGCAATATCTTAGACAATAGCTGGTATATAGACTTGTTATCTCTATTACTAGGTCCAATACAGTACTATAGGTACACCTATAGGAGTTGGAAGTGATTACACTAGACATTTGTATCTTTATACACATCTTTACATTGATTTAGATACCGTTATGTCAAATAGCTTTTGATATATTTATGTTACACATTGCTACATTCCCTTGTTATTGTTACACATAGTTTGAGGGCGGGGCTTAGGATGCCATTTTTTTCAGTGCAGGAATAACAACTGAGGTTTGTGATTATATTTAATAGAGAATTTGTTTTTATCACTAACAAGGATTGACTATAATCAGTGATGTTCTGCAAATGGTCCCGCTATTACTACACTATATGTTTATTATTGCACTGTATAATATTAAAGGGTTAGAAACTGTTGCAAAATTGTATATAAATAAAATACCTTATGATAATTAATATATTGAATGTAAGCAAATAAAACGATTTTTATGTGAAAATTAAGCCTCTACACACCTTTGTATAAAACATTAAAATTCTCATGAAAGGAGCGGTAACGACCACCCATAAAAAGAGGCAGAGTTTATGCAAAACCAACTACGGAGCCCCATCCAATGGTGAAGTAGCTGAGGACATTAATTTTAATATGTAAATGCTCTTATTTTTGTGAACATTGCATGGGCACTTGTAATGTAAGGGATATGCAAGAGCACAATGAATAGAAACGCACATCGGCCATATTTTCTTTTACAATTCATGGTCCCTATAATAAAACTGATTTAACATGCTCGTTGGTCTAGGGGCAATTTGCATACTTACCTCCACCTCTCCATCTACAACATCCGCTCTTTCCTATCTGTGAAACTTCAGTGCCGTGGTGCACCACTCCATCCGGTGTCAACGTCAAAATCCACGTGACCGCCCAGCATCAGGTACTTGGATCATGAATCTGCGCATGCATTAGGCTAAGAGTTGATATAATGCGCATGCGGGCCGTCATGATGTTTCTACCTAGGTAGAACATTGATATAGGCCCAAAATAACTGGTTTAAAAGGGGGTTTGGCAAAGTAATCATTTTACATTAAAAATTACAAGAAAACGATAAATAAATTTAAACAAGTACCAATTACAAATATATTTAACATAAATAAATGTTTTAAGAGAGCTTACAATTTTTTTGAGTTTACTATCCCTTTAACACAGGATTAGTAACTATGAGCATTCACAATGTATTTGGTTTTTCTATGGTTGCTATGGCAACAGTTGGGCGTTTTTTTTGCACAGTGGGTGGGGTTTCAATGGGTATAAAATGTTTGATTCACTCTGTACAATTGTTGGTCTGATGAAGGGTTGAACAACCAGAAACGTCACTTGTGTATATGGAATAAAACACTTTTTATTTCACCTGTATCAAGTCCAGTGAGTGCTTGTGTTATAACTTGGATATTTGAACTTTCTAAAGCACCCTGGCAGAATTGAAATTTACTGTTCGTGGGAGTGCACTTATTTCAGTGGATTATATATATATATATATTACAATTGACATAAAACTACCTTTAGTTTGCATATATAAGATGTATCTGGACATGGCTATACCATTTTACAGATGCAAATATACATAGCAGTAGGTTATACTTAATAGAAGTCATTGCAATATGTAATTGTGATTATTTTAAAAGAATATTACCATTTATATATTTTTACTTCTACAAGGGGGCTGAAGTCCCTACATGAAGGCAATGTTGCCGTTTTTCCTTTGAAGTGTTGCTATCAGTTTATTGTCCATGTTCAGTGAAGGACTTGTGCTCCAAACATCATTAGACCATAGAACCTAAGTTCTGCATGCTTGCTTATCTAGCTGTAGGCAGTGGCTACACTGAAAATTTCAAAGTACTCATTTAGCTAAAAACAAGTAAATTGTAAGCTGTTTTTTTTTTTTTAAATGTTTCTTTTTATGTTTTTTTTTTACATTAAACAGTAAACAAATGCTAGATATAATAATGTTTTCAAAACATAGATCAACCTGAGAATAGTATGTAGATGTATTATTTTTTTTATTTTATTTTTTAAAGGGACACTCAAGTCAAAATTAAAAAACTTTCATAATTCATATAGAGCAGCAATTTTAAACAACTTTCCAATTTACTTCCATTAACAAAATGTGCACAGTCTTTTTATATTTACACTTTTCGAGTCACCAGCTCCTACTGAGCATGTGCAAGAATGAATAGAATATATGCATTTGTGATTGGCTGATGGTTGTCACATGATACAGGAGGAGTGGAAATATACATAACTTTGAAATTTGTCATAAAAAAATATCTACTACTCATTTGAAGTTTAGACTTAGTGCTATAGTATTGTCTTTTTATCTTGTGTTTGCTGACTAAGCAAATCTGCTGTATTTACTGGTCGTTTAATTACAATAGTTGTTAAAATACTGATGCTAAAAGTGTAAAGGTTTAGTTTCTATAAAGTACTTTCTCCTCTACTGAAGACAATTAGAGTCATACATGAAACAGGCAATAAAAGAGAATGAGCACACAATGGATGTGTGAATTATTGGACACCAAAATATTTATGGGGAGTTAAAAGTTATTCTGCTGACAGTTCTACTGTGAGGAGCATTTGATTACGCTCCTCGCAATAAAACTGACGTTACCCCCAATGAGAAGCATGGAATCGCAGCAGCGTGCACAGCAGAGCGCGATCCCATGCTGAAAACAAGGTGACGTCAGAGATAATGGAATGCATGCGCTGTACTAGTCTTCGCAAGAGCGAGCATACCTAAAGCGGCTGAACGTATTCTGAAAAACTGTCTGGGCTTGGTAAGTATTCAAAATGTAACAGTGTTCACATGCTAATAAATCCTTTATCCTTTAGGTTTAAAAAGGTAATCAGGGATAAAATAACTGCACATAACATGCTACATACGATAAAGGATAGAAATTGTGAGTGCATAATGTCCCTTTAACTCATCCCTAGATGGTGAAGAAGAAATACACAGATGTCATTTATGACTCATCCAAGGAGAAATAACTAAAAAGGAATAGAGAAGAACTGAATGGCACTACCTAATGGCATCCCAATAAAATAAGTATTTATATTATTTATTTGTTTCAACTGGGAGTGGGTGCTGTATACTGGGAGGACAGGATCTCAACAAATGTGTTTTAAAAAGAGGATCCCATAAGTCCTCTGCTTAGCTTGCTGATAAAGCAGCACATCTGTACGGTCACCGGCCTGGATTACATCAGCCAATCAGACGTCCATTGTATGGAATCTTAGATGATTTTTTCTTTTTCAAAGCCATTCTGAACTGTTACAAGAGACACTATTCAAATGAAAGAATTATTTAATCACAAAATCTAGTAAAACACGTAATAAACATATGAAAAATAAAACCTGTACGAAACAGGAGTATTGCAGTTGAACGTTCCAAGACCTTCACAGAAGCATGCTGTGTAATGTAGCCTACTAAGACAGGCCGGGGCCGGGCCACATTAAAAGCAGTCAGCAGTAAATAGTGGGCGGGGCTAAGGTAACCGGCGGCCCACCGGGCAAATGCCCGGTATGTCCTATGGCCTGAATTTGGGATTTGAGCTATATTTTTAAAGATACATGAACGTCAAAATTAAACGTTTGTGTATAAGATCGGTCATGCAATTTTAAGAATATTTTTAGTTTACTTATTAATTATATTATCACATGTACTTTGTATTCTCAGTATCCTTTGTTGAAAAGCATGTCTAAATAGACTCAGGAGCAGCAGCACAGTGTTGGGAGCTAGCTGGTAATCGGTGGCTACACATATATGCCTCTTATTATTGGCTCACCAGATGTGTTCAGCTAGCTGTCAGTTATTTATTGATGCTCTGGAGCTGCCTTTAACTAAGTGTTTAACCCAGTTGCCGTGATTCAACAAACAGGTTTTTAATCTGCCTGAAATTGTTGTTCAGTAACAAAAAAACTAAAAAAAAAAACGGCATAATTTGTTGTAATCAAAATGATTGAATCTTACCGAGTAAAAGACCTGGCGAGCTTGATAACTTGCAAGGTATTCGATTTCCATTTCCCCTCAACAACACAGTTAAAGGGACACTGAACCCAAAAAAATGTATTTTGTTATTCAGATAGAGCATGCAATTTTAAGCAACTTTCTAATTTACTCCTATTATCAATGTTTCTTCGTTCTCTTGCTATTTCTATATAAAAAAGAAGGCATCTAAGCTTTTTTCTTGGTTCAGAACTCTGGACAGCAGTTTTTGATTGGTGGATGAATTTATCCACCAATCAGCAAGGACATCCTAGGTTGTTCACCAAAAATGGGCCGGCATCTAAACTTGCATTTCAAATAAAGATACCAAGAGAATAAAGAACATTTGATAATAGGAGTAAATTAGAAAGTTGCTTAAAATGCCATGCTCTATCTGAATCACAAAAGAAAAAATTTGAGTTCAGTGTCCCTTTAATGACAGATAATCAGTGGCTTATTTAGGTTTTGTGCTGCCCTAGGTACTCAAAATTCTGCTGAACCCCCCCCCCCCACACACACACACACACTAGGTTTTAGGCTGTTTTTTCGGCCCTAATATTTTTTTGGTCAGGGTATAATGTGACTTTTTTTAGGAGATGTTCACCAAGACTTGCATGGGTGTATGTGTGATCAGGGACGATCCTCCATACATGCCAGCCCCAGGCAACAGTCAGTGACACACTGCTGCTATATTAATTAATTAAATTTATTTTGTTCGGGGACCGTCACCCACCTGAGTGTTTTGCGCCACTCAGCCAGTCTGCAGGGACCATCCTGACCTCCATACATCCCAGGCAACAGTCAGTGGCACAGTGCTGCTAGCCTGCTATTTATATCAATGTATCATTTATTTTGTTCACTGTAGACAGTGACCATTACCCACCTCCCTGTTAAACCTAACTAAAAATAGAAATACAATGGGAAATAGATATTTGCTAAAAGACTAATCTCTCAGTGATATTACACAAAAGTGCATATTAACATAATAAGAAAACTGCGTTGACTTCTATAATTTATCATTTGTGCAAAATAAACAGCTCACCAGCACTTGCTGTAGCTACTAACGTTACAAACCTCTTATTATATTATGAGCCTAAAAAGCCACTAATGTAAGCTAGCTCCCAGCTTTGATTCTTTATCCCTGCCAAAACCGATGGCCGTCTGGCCTTGGAAGGTCGCTATTGGTGAGAGGACGTCACGTGACCAGACCGACTGAGTCAATGTTTTTTTTAAAAGTATATACATAGACTAGTGCAGCGGCTGGGGGCAATAGACCAAAAGTGCCGCCCCCCCCCCCAAATTTGCTGCCCTAGGCATGGGCCTTGTTGGCCTAGGCCTTTTTGCTGTATTCCCATATATAACTTGTAGAAATCCCATATAGGGAAACAAAGCTATCAAATAAATTATATGTTGGTTATTAAACCATTCTTTAACCTTTTAAAGCCGTTATGCCGTTCCATTCCGTCATAATTAGACTGGGCTTTAAAGCCGTTATGACGGAATGGAACGTCATAACTAACGGCTGTCCTGAAGCCTTCTGTGCTTCAGGGATTTAATCGCGGTCTGGAGGGCGTTCCTAGGATTGTAGGGACGCCCCCCAGATGCGATCCAATAATTGAAATCTCGCGATCGTATGCACGATCGCGTAGTTTCAATTTGTCTACATCGGAACAGTTGTTCCGATGTAGGCACTTTAACCCTGTCACGAAAGGGTTAAATGTAAAACTTATTTCCTTATCTTAGGGCTATTTATTTATTATCTATTGACTTCCTTTTAAGCCAGTTAGTGCTGTGGCCTGCACAATTCCACTGGAGTGAGCACGATGTTATCTGTATGGCTCACATGAACTATCAGTCTCCTGTTGTGAAAAGCAAATACAAAAGCATGTGATAAGAGGCTGTCTATAGTGGCTTAGAAACATGCAGAAATGTAGAGGTTTAAATGTAATAAAATACATTAATATAACAATGCTGGTTTTGCAAAGCTGGGGAATGGGTAGTAAAGGCTTTAGCTATCTTTCTAAACCGTAACAAATTTGGTGTAGTCCAGGGGTGTATTTTGGCCTAGGCAAACAAGCACTTGCCTAGGGCAGCCGATTGGGGGGCAGCACTTTTTGAGTCTCTGTTGGGAGCAGCAGGTGACTTAACTATTGCTAGCCGTCGGTATTATATATATATATATATATATATATATATATATATATATATATAGTGAGGGGAAAATATTTGATCCCCTGCTTATTTTGTATATTTGCCCACTGACAAAGAAATGATCAGTCTATAATTTAATATAGGTTTATTTGGACAGTGAGAGACAGAATAACAACAAAAAATACAGAAAAACGCATTTCAAAAAAGTTATAAATTGATTTGCACTTTAATGAGTAATATAATTATTTGACCTGTTTGCAAAACATGACTTAGTACTTGGTGGCAAAACCCTTGTAGGCAATAACAGAGGTCAGACGTTTCTTGTAGTTGGCCACCAGGTTTGCACACATCTCAGGAGAGATTTTGTTCCACTCTTTGCATATCCTCTCCAAGTCATTAAGGTTTCAAGGCTGACGTTTAGCAACTCGAACCTTCAGCTCCCTCCACAAATTTTCTATGGGATTAAGGTCTGGCTAGGCAACTCCAGGACCTTAATGTGCTTCTTCTTGAGCCACTTCTTTGTTGCCTTGGCTGTGTGTTTTGGGTCATTGTCATGCTGGAATACCTATCCAAGACCCATTTCCAATGCCCTGGCTGAGGGAAGGAGGTTCTGACCCAAGATTTGATGGTACATGGCCCCGTCCATCGTCCCTTTGATGCGGTTTAGTTGTTCTGTCCCCTTAGCAGAAAAACACACCCAAATCATAATGTTTCCACCTCCATGTTTGACGGTTGGGATGATGTCCTTGGGGTCATAGGCAACATTCTTCCTCGTCCAAACAGGGTGAGTTGATGCCAAAGAGCTTGATTTTGGTCTCATCTGACCACAACACTTTCACCCAGTTCTCCTCTGAATCATTCAGATGTTCATTGGCAAGCTTTAGACGGGCCTGTACATGTGCTTTCTTGAGCAGGGGGACCTTGCAGGCGCTGCACGATATCAGTCCGTCACGGCGTAGTGTGTTACAAATTATTTACTTGATGACTATGGTTCCAGCTGCCTTGAGATCATTGGCAAGATCCTCCTGTGTACTTCTGGACAGCTCTTTGGTCTTGGCTATAGTGGAGAGTTTGGAATCTGATTGATTGATTGATTGCTTCTGTGGACAGGTTTCTTTTATACAGGTAACAAGCTGAGATTAGGAGCACTCCTTTTAACAGAGTGCTCCTAATCTCAGCTTGTTACCTGTATAAAAGACACCTGGGAGCCAGAAATCTTGCTTATTGACAGGGGATCACATACTTATTTCACTCATTAAAATGCAAATCAATTTATAACTTTTTTGAAAGGAGTTTTTCTGGATTTTGTTGTTGTTATTCTGTCTCTCAATGTTCAAATAAACCTACCATTAAAATTATAGACTGATTATTTGTTTGTCAGTGGGCAAACGTACAAAATCAGCAGGGGATCAAATAATTTTTTCCCTCACTGTATATCTATGTATATATATATATATATATATATATATATATATATATATATATATATATATATATATATATATATATATATAATTATTACTGCTCACCTGTATAACGTGTACACATGTGCTAATTTAACCCACCTGAGTGTATGCAAGTGTTTTGTAGACCCTGGTGAACATTTACTTTGGAAACGGCATGAAAAAAAGTCACATTACACCCTGCCCAAAAATATTATGGACAAAAAAGGCATAAAACCTGGAGGGGCAGCAGATATTTGAGTGCCTAGGGCAGCATTAAACTGCTTCCCAATATAGCTATAGATTCTCTTAAGTATTGTTCATTATTTATCACAAAATCATCCCACTTATTTCTAAGGAATTCCAAGAAAGACTCTGACGTTATAGGCTATCTATGAAAAAATAATTGACTAGTTCTATACCAGCTCTGGTCCCTTAGCTTAAATATAACTGGAGCATGATATGATATTATCTCCAAGATTTTCGTGAACATGCAATTTTAACAACTTTTCAATTTACTTTTATTATTACAGTTTCTTTGTTCTCTTGTCATTCTTTGTTGAAGAGTGATGCTAGGTAGGCTGATAGGAGCTTTGGAGTGTGCATGCTATGGCAGCAATGTTTGTAGCTATGTACAACATTGTTGCCAGATGGCTAAAGACACAAGCACACTTCTGAACTCTCCTAGGATAATAGGATTACTCTTTACAAAAAGATACAAAGAGAACTAAGCAGAATTGATAATAGAAGTAAATTTGAAATTTGCTGAAAACTTTATGATCTATCAAATCCATTTAAGTTTAATTTTGACCTTACTGTCCCTTTAAATATATGTTTTATAGCAGTAACATTTTATATATAAAGGCCTCGCTTCCATTGAGTCGTTAAAAATGGAGCCGTAAGCTACCGAAGCGGCCGACAGCTAAAAGTAATTTACGGCTCCATTTTAGTACCAGGTTTCCATTGAAATATTTTGCGGATAGCGTGCAGTCGCTCTTTTCGTGTAGTTGTAAGTTAACGTTGTGTTAACGCTTCCATCTGATGTCGGATTTCATGAAAATCAATTAGTTGCTAAGGTAACCCGACCTTACACTATAGAATTTACGTTTAATGTCCGTGCTCCTTACCGGTGATCACCTCTCAAGAAAAATAAAAAAACACTTATCCATATTTTTAATAATCAAATACTGTTTTCTAATATAATTATATTTAACACTTCATAAATATAAGTAATATTTATTGCTGCCATAGGCATAGGTCTAGTTTGCATTCTGTAGATATGTTCTTGCATATATTATTATATTTAAATATATACTGATATTTCTATTAGAATATAAGTTCAACTATTTCTATACATGAGACAACAATAAATATTACTTATAACAATTTATTTCTACATTAAAACACTTGCATTATTTGCAAGTTTTATAATTTCAATAGAAAATAGGTCTCAAAAAGCACAATTTTCCTCTTTTACACCTAGTTGAGCTGGGGGTAATATTTCTCAATGTATCAACAGCCTCCGACAATGTATTAACGGTTAGCGCTTTCATTGGAAACCTGGTATAATTTATCGATTAACGGCTTCTATTACTTTCTATGGGACGCGAAGATCTTTTCGGCAGCCGAAGTCCGGCTGCCGATATTGAGGTATAACGCGCCATTGGAAACAGTCGATAAACGATATTGCTTCCGACAGCATATTTATCGGTTTGCGAGTGCACGCAAACTGAATTACGACTCAATGGAAGCGAGGCCTTATTTAGGGAAGAAGTATATGGTAAAACAAATATGTGGTTAGAAAATTAAAACTTAAAGGGACACTGAACCCAGTTGTTTTATTTCATGATTCAGATAGAGCATGCAATTTTAAGCAACTTTATAATTTACTCTTATTATCAATTCTTCTTCGCTCTATTGGTATCTTTATTTGAAAAAGCAGGAATGTAAGCTACAGTAAATGTAGCCACCAATCATCAAGCGCTATCCAAGGTGCTAAACAAAAAATGGGCCGGCTCATAAGTTTACATTCCTGCTATTTAGCATGGGTGTTTTTTTGTGGTTGTAGATGTGTAACAGATTTTGGGGGTCAAAGTTAGAAGAAGGGTGTTTTTTCCCATTTTTTTCATCATATTTTTAATTTTTTTTTATAGTAAATGATAAGATATGATGAAAATAATGGTATCTTTAGAAAGTCCATTTAATGGCGAGAAAAATGGTATATAATATGTGTAGGTACAGTAAATGAGTAAGAGGAAAATTACAGCTAAACACAAACACTGCAGAAATGTAAAAATAGCCCTGGTCCCAAAGGTAAGAAAATTGAAAAATTGTCTGGTCACTACGGGGTTCAGCAGATCTATCTCTAACAAATACCAGATCTATATCTGATAAAGATTATTGTTTGTAGAATATTACACAGTAATACAGTTACAGTATCTGGCCACTATACTGCACTTTGCAAGATCGCCAACTGCAATGTGGCATCAGAAATATAATGGGTAGACATTTTGTGCATGGCAAGATCCCACTAACTATTTTAATTTCACATAAGCTTAGCATCCGGTACAGAATAGGTTAGATTTAACCTCTTGGGTGCTAGAGACTTTGCATTATACAGTGTGATCTGCACTCTGATCTGAGAGCAATGTTACCAGTGGGTGTACTTATGCACTAACTAGAAAACTTGAAGGGGCAGGTCACCTTAGGTATAAAAATATGTTTTCTGACTCCACACAAACTACAACACACAGAGAAAGTCCAGCACTCACAAGCTCTCAGCTAAGATTTAAAAGCAAAAATGGAAAGGTTGCTTTTAAATCTTAGCTGAGAGCTTGTAAGTGAGTGCTGGACTTTCTCTGTATTTGTTTTGTAATTTCCCTATGGTTATTGCACCCAGACCTGTCTGGGGTTAACTGCCTGTGACTCTGGGGACAGCACAGCTTCCTGTGAGTGCCCGTGAGCACCCAGGGCTGAGCATGTTACAGGGTCATGGGATGTGTACCCGGTCCGGTATGAGAGTGCAGACCTCTTCCGTGTTTTCCACACAAACTACAGTTTGTGTTGGGCATATTTGACTTACACTAGCCATTGACCTGACATCAAATAATAATAATTAGAATGAATTAAAGCGTGACAGAGAAAATAATGATCAAAAACTCGCTGCCATGGAGAAAATATTTAAAAACCTTTGGGATTTTTTTTAGACCAAATACTGTAATATAGGAGTCTTTCCTTCACATACAGAACCATGTATAGCCAGATAAGCATCTCTCAAGGTAAAATTTGCATTTCTAAAATTATTTAAAGGAATATTTAAGCAGCTTTCTAATTTACTCCTATTATTAATTTGTCTTCCTTTTCTTGGTATCTTTATTTGAAAAAGCAGGAGTGTAAGCATAGGAACCGGCACATTTTTGGTTCAGCACCCTGGATAGCGCTTGCTGATTCGTGGCTACATCTGAATCATGAAAGAAAACACTTGGATTCAGTATCCCTAGGGTCCTTGCCGTGCTGACAAGACTTTATAGATCATCTCGCCTGAGAGAAGAGCTTTAGTTCATCTGGGCCAGAGAGAGAGACCAGCTTCAAAGCTGCATAAACGTTCTTGTCAACCTTCCGTCTCAGCTTTTGTCTCCTGTCCGTTGGTATAATTGTCCAGGCAGTCATTGTACAAATATGCCCTGGGGCGTAGGCATGGCACGGGTACCTGACTGTGAGAATCAGACAGATCTTATTAAGACAATTGTTTTTATATTGCAGATTTAGAGCCTCCAGCACTTTACATGAGAGCAGTAGAATAATAAAACTAATTTGTTGACCTATCATATGTAAATGTCTTTCAGATTAGATCAAATAATAAAATATTTAATATAATTTGCATATTCTGTGCAATTTACATTTAAGGCTAGATTACAAGTGGAGCGCTAAATTATAGCTTACCAGCAAACTGGCTAATTTGCCCATTTGTGGGCGCGCGATAAATCCCCAGCCATTACAAGTGATCAGATCTCTGGTTAAAGGGACACTAAACCAACATTTTTTCTTTCATGGTTTAGATTGAGCATGCAAATTTAAGCAACTTTCTAATTTACTCCTATTATCAATTTTTCTTCGTTCTCTTGCTATCTTTATTTAAAAAGCAGGAACGTGATGCATAGGAGCCGGCCCACTTTTGGGTTATGCTTGCTTATTGGTAGGTAAATGTCATCCTCCAATAAGCAAGCGCTATCCATGGTGCTGAACCTAAAATGGGCTGGCTGCTAAGATTTACATTCCTGCTTTTAAAATAAAAATAGCAAGATAAAGAAGAAAAGTTGATAATAGGAGTAAATTAGAAAGTTGCTTAAAATTTCATGCTCTATCTGAATCACGAAAGAAAAAAATGCCCTCAAGCATTTATTTATTTTTTTTATAAAAAAAACAACTGCACTAGGCAGTTTTGGGGCTTTAAAGTTGGAGGGTGTGGGGTGTTAGGAAAAAAAACCGCACTGGAAAGTGCCGTTACATTGCGCTCTATGAGAACTGTGTGTTCCCAGTAAATATTTATGTACATGCTTATATACATATATATTTGTGTGTAAATATGTGTATATACATCAGTGTGAGGCTCCCATTGGAGCCTATGGAAGCGCACTCTTGTGAGCGCAATGCTTCCTTCACGTTCACATTGCACTTAACTTGTATCCAGTGCACATTAGCTCCACTTGTAATCTAGCCCTTAATCATTCTAGGGCTGAACAGAATGGGAGGAGCTATGGGAACTGTGGGTCAATACTTCCATAACTATCTTACTTTATTGTTCTGCTGCAAAGCATGCCTGGAATGTTTTTATTTAATATTGGGAGCTATGGTATCAGAGAAAATGTACTAATAAAGTTTGTATGATTTCTGGACATTTGGTTGGATATAGGTGTACAAGTATAATGGAGAGCACTATGCAGTGCTATTATATGCTATCAAATGTCCTCCTGTGTTAGCATTGTGTCAATGCTACCATGATTTGCACTTTCCCAAACCAATGTCTTTAGATGCCATCAGAACAACCTACTTGTAGCTATGGAGGAGACGCTACCCTATTTTACAATGATGACAATCTGTAGGACTAAATCTACTTACTGTGATCATTTCTCCGAGAAATGCAATATCTGGTCTACATCAGAAAACTGGCAATGCCTTCTGGAAATTATACATAGGCATTATTTAAATGATATTCAGAGCAAAATTGATCATTTCTGTTGCACTAGAGACACGTATAGAAAGAACAACGGAAGGATAGATGGGGGATTATGATGGATGAGCTAAAAATGAATAGATAAAGTGAAGAGGGACAAAAAATATTTTAAAGAGAGAAGGTAGAGATGACAGCTGATTACAATAAAGATGACAGCTGATTACAATAAAGATGATAGCTGATCACAATAAATATGACAGCTGATTACAATAAAGATGACAGCTGATTACAATAAAGATGGTAGCTGATTACAATAAAGATGATAGCTGATTACAATAAAGATGATAGCTGATTACAATAAATATGACAGCTGATTACAATAAAGATGACAGCTGATTACAATAAAGATGACAGCTGATTACAATAAAGATGACAGCTGACTACAATAAAGATGGTAGCTGATTACAATAAAGATGACAGCTGATTACAATAAAGATGACAGCTGACTACAATAAAGATGGTAGCTGATTACAATAAAGATGGTAGCTGATTACAATAAAGATGGTAGCTGATTACAATAAAGATGGTAGCTGATTACAATAAAGATGGTAGCTGATTACAATAAAGATGGCAGCTGATTACAATAAAGATGGTAGCTGATTACAATAAAGATGGTAGCTGATTACAGCTGATTACAATAAATATGGCAGCTGATTACAATAAACGTGGCAGCTGATTACAATAAAGATGACAGATGACTACAATAAAGATGACAGATGATTACAATAAATATGACAGATGATTACAATAAAGATGGCAGCTGATTACAATAAATATGACAGATGACTACAATAAAGATGACAGATGATTACAATAAAGATGACAGATGACTACAATAAAGATGACAGATGATTACAATAAATATGACAGATGATTACAATAAAGATGACAGATGATTACAATAAAGATGACAGATGACTACAATAAAGATGACAGATGATTACAATAAAGATGACAGATGACTACAATAAAGATGACAGATGATTACAATAAATATGACAGATGACTACAATAAAGATGACAGATGATTACAATAAAGATGACAGATGACTACAATAAAGATGACAGATGATTACAATAAAGATGACAGATGACTACAATAAAGATGACAGATGATTACAATAAAGATGACAGATGACTACAATAAAGATGACAGATGATTACAATAAAGATGACAGATGACTACAATAAAGATGACAGATGATTACAATAAAGATGACAGATGACTACAATAAAGATGACAGATGATTACAATAAAGATGACAGATGATTACAATAAAGATGGTAGCTGATTACAGCTGATTACAATAAACGTGGCAGCTGATTACAATAAAGATGACAGATGACTACAATAAAGATGGCAGCTGATTACAATAAATATGACAGCTGATTACAATAAAGATGGCAGCTGATTACAATAAAGATGGCAGCTGATTACAATAAAGATGGTAGCGGATTACATTAAATATGACAGCTGATTACAATAAAGATGACAGCTGATTACAATAAAGATGACAGCTGATTACAATAAAGATGATAGCTGATTACAATAAAGATGGTAGCGGATTACATTAAATATGACAGCTGATTACAATAAAGATGGCAGCTGATTACAATAAAGATGGCAGCTGATTACAATAAATATGACAGCTGATTACAATAAAGATGGTAGCGGATTACATTAAATATGACAGCTGATTACAATAAAGATGACAGCTGATCACAATAAAGATGACAGCTGATTACAATAAAGATGACAGCTGATTACAATAAAGATGGCAGCTGATTACAATAAAGATGATAGCTGATCACAATAAAGATGACAGCTGATTACAATAAAGATGACAGCTGATTACAATAAAGATGGTAGCGGATTACATTAAATATGACAGCTGATTACATTAAATATGACAGCTGATTACAATAAAGATGGCAGCTGATTACATTAAATATGACAGCTGATTACATTAAATATGACAGCTGATTACATTAAATATGACAGCTGATTACATTAAATATGACAGCTGATTACAATAAAGATGGCAGCTGATTACAATAAAGATGGTAGCGGATTACATTAAATATGACAGCTGATTACATTAAATATGACAGCTGATTACAATAAAGATGGCAGCTGATTACAATAAAGATGGTAGCGGATTACATTAAATATGACAGCTGATTACATTAAATATGACAGCTGATTACATTAAATATGACAGCTGATTACAATAAAGATGGCAGCTGATTACAATAAAGATGGCAGCTGATTACAATAAAGATGGTAGCGGATTACATTAAATATGACAGCTGATTACATTAAATATGACAGCTGATTACAATAAAGATGGCAGCTGATTACAATAAAGATGGTAGCGGATTACATTAAATATGACAGCTGATTACAATAAATATGACAGCTGATTACAATAAAGATGGCAGCTGATTACAATAAAGATGGTAGCGGATTACATTAAATATGACAGCTGATTACATTAAATATGACAGCTGATTACAATAAAGATGGCAGCTGATTACAATAAAGATGGTAGCGGATTACATTAAATATGACAGCTGATTACAATAAAGATGACAGCTGATTACAATAAAGATGACAGCTGATTACAATAAAGATGGTAGCGGATTACATTAAATATGACAGCTGATTACATTAAATATGACAGCTGATTACAATAAAGATGGCAGCTGATTACAATAAAGATGGTAGCCGATTACATTAAATATGACAGCTGATTACAATAAAGATGGCAGGTGATTACAATAAATGTCAGCTGCTGAGTGCTGATGATGTTTGTGTGATAAACAATAATATTATAAGAGACTGTTGAGATATAGACAGCCTCCGTGAGGCTCTGGGTCATTGCTGTGACTCGACAAGAATACAGTTGGGCTGACCCTGCAGGAGTGAGACAGGCACAGATCTGGGGGTAGAGAGAAGCCTACCACCCAACTCAGTAATACATTAATTCCACTTACCTAATATTAGCCCTCATCTAATATTCTCACCCTTGCAGTCCTCACCTCCAGTTTCTCACCCTCCTACCCTTCTAGATTGTAAATTCCCACGGGAATAGGGCCCTCAACTCCTCCTGTATGTGTTTGTCAAATGTTGTCTTGTCTCTTACAAGTTTTATATCATTGTTTTATTTAAATCATTTGTACCCATGGACAGCTCTGCAGAATATGTTGGTGCTTCATAAAGTATAATAATAATAATAGAGAGACAAACATAAACACTGGGTCTACGGTTGCCACCTCAGTCATGTTTTCCAGGACACTAATAAGTTACACATGCTGCAGGGTGTGCAGGAAGGAACATGTATAGTGTTTCTGGACAGCACTTTTCATATGCACTATACATATTCCTCCCTGCACACCCTGCAGCATGTGTAACTTATAACAGGCCCATTTATCAAGCTCCGTATGGAGCTTGAAGGGCCGTGTTTCTGGCGAGTCTTCAGACTCGCCAGAAACACAAGTTATGAAGCAGCGGTCTAAAGACCGCTGCTTCATAACCCTGTCCGCCTGCTCTGAGCAGGCGGACAGGAACCGCCGGAAATCAACCCGATCGAATACGATCGGGTTGATTGACAGCTCCCTGCTGGCGGCCGATTGGCCGCGAGTCAGCAGGGGGCGGCGTTGCACCAGCAGCTCTTGTGAGCTGCTGGTGCAATGTTAAATGTGGAGAGCGTATTGCTCTCCGCATTTAGCGAGGTCTTGCGGACCTGATCCGCAGTGTCGGATCAGGTCCGCAAGCCCTTTGATAAATGGGCCCCTAAGTGTTCTGTATTTTAAGGGACGGGTGGCAACCCTTACTGGGTCTGACCCCATAAGTCTGATACTGCTCCTAACTATAAGAACATAAGTGAGAATTCCACATAATAGACACAGCCCAGAAAATCACTTGTAGGCTGAATAACAGGAAGTTTACCTGTGTGTAGTATGCAATATATATATATATATATATTTTTTTTTTTTATTTTTTTTTTTTCCTGTTTCTTGCTTAGACTTTATACTGACACAGGATCCAGAAAATAAATTTTCTAGTCTAGTTATGTCTCATAAAGGAAGCATAAAAGCATTGTTTTACAATCAGACTGTTGCCAAGTCACTGTACAACCTGTATATAACTTTGCTTGAATTGTAGTATCCCTGGACACAATGCAGTAAGTGATACAAATTAATTACCCCCCCGGTCAGTAGTTTCAGTAATGGGAGGGGATTCCTTTACTAGTGAAACTAAGTGTGTCTGGGGGATAATTTACTTGTTGTGTCCACTGATACTGCAGCTTGAACAAATTACTGTACAGGTTATACAGCTGCTTAGCAAATATTTGTATTAGCAGATAATAAACCTGAAAGAAGTGTTGTGAGCAGGAAGGAAGGAAATGTTTATGTGCTCCTGTAGATATTGTATAACTAGACATCTTTATTTCTGTGCTTTCTAGATATAAAGGTATAGAAAGGTCAAAATTAAAAATGTGCACAGGTGTATTTAATTTTAATTTTAAAGTAATTTTTTATTGAGGTCTCAAAACAGATTACATACAATAGTCAATCCAATACAATAGTGATAATCTGAAAAAGATACTTATTACATAATATGCCCAAGTCATCAGAGATCCAGATAGTATACAGAATTGTGCAAACATGACAAGAAAAAAATAATAAAAAACCACTTATTTGATATATAAGGAGCCTCCTTTTAAAGGGACAGTGCACGCCAATTGTCATATAACTGCATGTAATAGATACTACTAATAAAGAAGAATATGCACAGATACTGATATAAAAATCCAGTATAAAACCTTTTAAAAACATAAACAGTAAACATAAATAGTAACACATTACTATCTCATAGGTATTCAACTTCTTCTCGCAGCAAAATTGACATTGCACCGGATTTTAAAAATACTTACCTTTTTCTTCTGAAACGCTGGATCGCCGTTCTGAAACGATGCCCTCGTCTGCTTCTTCCGGGTTAACTTACCCAGCAATGACGAAACCAGATTCCTCCAATCACAGAGTTGCCTCAGGCAATGATGCCCCCGGGGGGAAGCCGTGATTGGAGGAGGCCGGAATAGTCATTGCTGACGTATAAAGAGGCTTGCGACGGGCTGGTGAAGCGTTGGAGCGGCTTCAAGAAGAAAAGGTTAATATTTGAAGAAAACGGGTGAAATGTAAACTTTCATGAATGAAAGTGCCCCTGTTTTTAATAGTATTTTTAAAAACCAGGCACTCATTGAAAGTTTACATTCACTTTAAGCTGTGAAGTAGTTAGTTGTTAGTGCGCGTGGCCACCACCGTCCAAGAATCTGATGAGTGGTGACGTACAGCCATTGGAATGCTACAAGGAAGTGAATTTTTAGTTTTTTTAACAGCGGTAGGGAGGGGGGATGAGGTAGAGGGGATCCGAGTGGATGGGGGGGGGATCAGAGGGTAGGGAGGGGGGGACCAGAGAGGGAGGTGGGCAGCTACAAACATACCTGGCTTTAGACATTTTGACCCCGGGCTTTAAGACAAGTCCTATAATATATGCAAACTTGTCAGAGAATCAGTACCTGTACAAACGGTGCATTTACATTTTCAATAGAAGCAGTTTTGCATTATTCTTCAATTAGTAAAAATGCTTTCAGTAAAAGTTATTACGGTTTTTAAGTGGCATACGCACATATGCTGTGAGGGCTTGTGCACCAGTATTCAAGCTCAGCGAGCTGGTAGTTTCTATAAATATCATCAAATCCTTTTCTTTCTTGGATAAAGGGATATCAAAAGTCTGTTTAATTGTTTTAACCAAAAAAGCACGAAGCAGTGGGTTACACTTAATTGAAATCATTGTAATATGTATAATGCATAATTTTAAAAGGGTTATAGCTTTAATTCCTTTTTTAAATTTTGTTTGTGTAGTGCCGATTACTTTCTGTCACAGCACCACAAGGGGGCTGGGGTCTCTATAGGAAGGCAAAGGAATAGTTTTTTTTCCTTTGAAGTGTTGCTAGGAGATACCAGAAAATAGCTCCAATCCGTCTTTTGCCCATGATCAGTAGAGGACATCTGCTGCAAAAATCATGTGACAATGGAACTTAGGTTTTATAATGTCTGCTTGCTTATCTCGCTGTAGGCAGGGGCTACACAGAGAATTTCTAATTGCTCATTTTTCAACAAAAGTTGTTTTTTATATCTCTTAAATTAGTTAAAGGTGCATTCTAATACACAAAATGCATCCTCTAATTAATTAGAAGATGTCATTTGCGCCTTACTGACCCTAGATAACTGTATTTATCCCCCCCAAACAATTAGCGAAAAGCAAGAGAGTGCAGGGAACCGCTAAATGTAGTATATTGGATTCACAAATTGTAATTAAAATAACAGACTTACACTCTTTAACCTCATAAAAATCCATGAGGTATATATAAGGCATTAAAAACAATCTAGGTCTTTTTCAGCGTATATGAACAAATACCGTCAGTTCTGGTTTCCTCCTCGAGAATCCTCTCTCTGTGGTCATCACCATATTTTCAATAAGTCTCCACTTATACCGTGTGTTGCTTAGTGCCTAATTCAGACTTTCCACCGGATCCTATAGAGGAAGTTTGGAAAAAACATTTAGTGAAAAGCAAGAGAGCGCAGGGAACCCTTAAGTATCCCCCAACAATGGCTTAAACACATAGGTAAAGTCTGCTTGGGAGCCAAAAGCATTGCAGCTTCTGTTTGGCAGCTACGTTTGACTGCTGCTCCTGATTGGTGGAACTGTATTTATTTGTTTAACCCCTTTGGACTAACTCCTTAAAGGGGCAGATCCCCAATATGGCACTATGGGTGCAGGCTGAGAAGGTGTTTACTAGGTTAAAATGTAACTGTCTTGTCTTTTCTGTCCAATGGCAGGTCACATGCCTGAGAGAGAGCTCCTTGCTATAATGAGATCTAGGACACTGTTGTCCCTAGTTTCCCCACAATTTGTTTTGCTGACCTGGGGGAAGGACAGGCTGATATCACAATAAAAATAACAAACCTACCTGTCACTATACTTCTCTGTGTTTCTCAAGCAGGTAGGTACCTTACTGGGGTTAGTAGAAAGGGCACAAAACTGGGAAATTTATGAGTAGAGGTCAAATGTGGCACAGAGGAAACCCACATCTCAGTGTAATGGGGATGTCCATTCGCTTTGTGCACTGGGCCGTACAAAGACAATAATGAACATTTTAGCTATATGCTAAATCACAATACCATTATTATATTTAATGGCATGTGAGATATCTGCTGCAAAAACTGTAAAAATAATGTATATTTTTGCTTAGATTTTAGTAAATAATATTGAAAATTGCCAAGTGACCACTGTTAGTGCAATGAGCACCTTACTAAATTGTCATCATGGGTAGCAACATGTGGGATAGAAGCACATAAGGGATTTTGGGGGTTATAATATAGATTAGAGAGACCCTGCTGTGTACTTTATTTGTAAGACATCACCTGTGTACTACCATTCCGAGACAACAACCATTTGAAAGAGCAGAAGATTATCTTTCTAATGAGAGTTCTTGGAGGTTTGTAGACACTAAGGGAGCTGATGACATTTTTTCCTTTCATGATTCAGATAGAGCATGAAATTTTAAGCCACTTTCTAATTTACTCCTATTATCAAATTTTCTTCATTCTCTTGATACCTTTATTTGAAAAAGCAGGAATGTAAGCTTAGGAGCCGGCCCATTTTTGGTTCAGCACCCTGAGTAGCGCTTGCTAATTGGTGGCTACATTTACGCACCAATCAGCAAGCTCTACCCAGGTGCTGAATCAAAAATGGTCTGGCTCTGAAGCTTAAATTCCTGATTTTCAAATAAAGATACCAAGATAAAGAAGAACAATTTGATAACAGGAGTAAATTATAAAGTTGCTTACAACTGCATGCTCTATCTGAATCATGAAAAAAAAATCATGAAAGAAAAAATTTGGGGTCAGTTTCCCGCTAAGGAAGTTTACTATGTAAATCTTGCAAGATTATGGTGAAATCCAACAAAATTATGGCCAAATCTCACTAAAACGGGCTGCTTGTTTTTGCTTTTTTGCTTTACGTTGTAGATAAAAGTAAAAAAAGAGTATATGAACGGTAACCGCTCACACAGCAGTCACTCAGTTGAGTTAATCTTAGTTTTCAATAAAGAAAAACCCAGGTAAACATCATTAAAGTTTTTCTTTCTCAATGTAGCATCAAAGATAAATGAGACTTTATGTTGAGTAACAGGTCCACTCCCATCAAACAAATGCCTAGTATATGTTAATGCCGCAGGGCATGGGGAGAGGTCTTTAGTGAGAAGCTAGTCGGTTCCATGTGAGCTGCTGAGCAGGGATATGTGGCAGGTAGAACAATGCAGTCAAATGGTTAACTGTATAATGTATTCTTATTGGCTAAGATCAATCCAATTTAGTGATCTCAATCTCAATGTAGCGTTCCTGGTAAAATGTTTTATAAATAAAATAAATGAAATAAATATTTGAGGTATTGTTAGTAGCGTGCACTGGTATTACTCAGTTGAGCGCAAATATCGCTTTTGCGCTCAACTTGTAATCTGGTCCCTAGTTAGCCAATCACAAGGGACAAATGCGTGCAGGCACCAATCAGCAGCTAGTTCTCACTAGTGTAGGATATGTGCATATTATTTTTTAACCAAGGATACTAAGAGAACAAAGCACATTTGAAAATTGAAGTGAATTTAAAAGTGTGTTAAAATGACATGCTCTATCTGAATCATGCAAGTGTTATTTTGACTTTCCTGTCCCTTTAAACAGCTCCACAAACAAATATATTTTAATATTTGAGTTCTTTCATATGTATAATCTAAATCTTTCAGTTGATCCTTTAAAACCCATTTCAGATTAAAACAAATTGATTACACAACAAAACCATGGGGGTGGAAAGGGAAATAGTTTACAGATTATATTCTAAACTCTGTAGTCATTGCAAAGGTAGCTACTTGGTAACAACAGCAACAGACAGCAAGCAAATGTTTGTGGTTTCTTCCAGATAATGTATTTTACAACTGCAACAGCATCTAAAACCTGAGCTTTTTATAATGATCTAACCATAGTAGGAAACAAAATAATTAAAGGGAAAAATTGGATTAAGCACATAAAGTTTTCTCCAGGGCAGAAATATAATTCTGCTCCAGAGCATATTGTAGTGACGCTAGCCAATCGATAGCCAATCGGATGCTAAATTTAACGTGACAGATGAAAGACTCACGTTAAATTTAGCATCCGATTGGCTAGCGTAATAGTGAGTGGACCAATCAAAAGTGATGAACCTTAAGAAAAATTTGAATACGTAACACCCGAATCTGGTTGTTTATTAGAGGTCAGAACGGGATGATTTGCAGTCCCAGCACAGCACAGTACAAATCTCAGGCATAACACATTAAAGTTTATTTGCAACAATCTTTACTGAACATATAGCGATTTGACTGGTAATATGCTGTTTGTAGAACAGAACTGTGTGAAATGAAATAAGCCTGATTGGTTCAGGAGAGGGAAGGGTGTGTATCCCTACAACCAATGGCTCATCAGATGAGTGGTTTTAAAACTAAAAGCCAGCGTGTAGTTTTAAGCAGGCTAGGAGTAAGGCAGCAGCCGAAACCGGTCAGCCTTTTTTCATCTGATTAAATTTAATTTCTGTATTTTTACCCGGGGTAATGGTACCCTATTGAACCATAATAAAGTATTTCATTTTTACCCCCTACCTTGGTGCTCCTGTAAGTTTCTTAGCAGTTTAGAGTACATATTTTTGGCCAACAGTGAGCACAAGTTACTGGGTACACCTGTGGAGGATGGGTTTTTACTGCAGTTGACTGGTCCTTACCAATGGGGTAACGAGGATGTTGTAGAGCACCTAAAAGCATGCCAGCAAAGGAATTAAGCAACCCAGGCATCAGTTTGAAGAGGTGAGCATACCTGCAAGGGGATTACGCTGTACCAACTTGCACAAAGGAAGTTCTCAACATATCAAGCACAGAATTCAGGAGCGGTGAGTCATTTTGGACATTGTTTCTAACATTTGCATATGTGTTTGTAGTATCCCTTGGAAAATAACAGAGTGGGGGAGAAGGGGAACACCCCCACAGTTTATATTGGACAGTCTATTTCATGCGGTGTCCAGAAGGGACTTTTTCAATATTTGAACAACATTTAATGTGCACACACCCTACATTTTTCCCCTACCATTTTTTGATGTTATAAGATATAGGACAGTTTCCTTTAGGCAGCAATGGGAATTCCTCCTATCTGTTTAGAGCTAAAAATAACACTAAATAAACATACTGCTACAAGGAATTTGCATAGAAGGAAGTATTTCTTGAGTCTCCATGTACCGTGGGTGTTCAGAGACACTTACAAATGTTTACAGTGGTGGTTATTTAAATAATCATAATTATGTAAAAGTCATTCTGTAGAATTAACAGGATCTGGAAACAAAGAAGGAACAGTAATCTCCTAATTGATATTTTCCGATTAAACTACTTTAGAAAGAAAAACATAATTTATGCTTACCTGATAAATTTATTTCTCTTGTAGTGTATCCAGTCCATGGATCATCCATTACTTGTGGGATATTCTCCTTCCCAACAGGAAGTTGCAAGAGGATCACCCACAGCAGAGCTGCTATATAGCTCCTCCCCTCACTGCCATATCCAGTCATTCGACCGAAACAAGACGAGAAAGGAGAAACCATAGGGTGCAGTGGTGACTGTAGTTTAATTAAAATTTAGACCTGCCTGAAAAGGACAGGGCGGGCCGTGGACTGGATACACTACAAGAGAAATAAATTTATCAGGTAAGCATAAATTATGTTTTCTCTTGTTAAGTGTATCCAGTCCACGGATCATCCATTACTTGTGGGATACCAATACCAAAGCTAAAGTACACGGATGATGGGAGGGACAAGGCAGGAACTAAAACGGAAGGAACCACTGCCTGTAGAACCTTTCTCCCAAAAACAGCCTCCGAAGAAGCAAAAGTATCAAATTTGTAAAATTTGGAAAAAGTATGAAGCGAAGACCAAGTTGCAGCCTTGCAAATCTGTTCAACAGAGGCCTCATTTTTAAAGGCCCAGGTGGAAGCCACAGCTCTAGTAGAATGAGCTGTAATCCTTTCAGGAGGCTGCTGTCCAGCAGTCTCATAGGCTAAACGGATTATACTCCAAAGCCAAAAAGAAAGAGAGGTTGCCGAGGCCTTCTGACCTCTCCTCTGTCCAGAGTAAACAACAAACAGGTTAGATGTTTGGCGAAAATCTTTAGTAGCCTGTAAGTAAAACTTCAAGGCACGGACTACGTCTAGATTATGCAAAAGACGTTCCTTCTTTGAAGAAGGATTAGGACATAATGATGGAACAACAATCTCTTGATTGATATTCTTGTTAGAAACCACCTTAGATAAAAACCCAGGTTTTGTACGCAGAACAACTTTATCTGAATGAAAGATCAGATAAGGAGAATCACAATGTAAGGCAGATAACTCCGAGACTCTTCGAGCCGAGGAAATAGCCATCAGAAAAAGAACTTTCCATGAAAGAAGTTTGATATCAATAGAATGAAGGGGTTCAAACGGAACCCCTTGAAGAACTTTAAGAACCAAGTTTAAGCTCCATGGAGGAGCAACAGGTTTAAACACAGGCTTAATTCTAACTAAAGCCTGACAAAATGCCTGAACGTCTGGAACTTCTGCCAGACGCTTGTGTAAAAGAATAGACAGAGCAGAAATCTGTCCCTTTAAAGAACTAGCTGATAATCCTTTGTCCAAAACCTTACTCCATGAGTAATTCTTGGATTCACACCAATGAAGATATTTACGCCATATCTTGTGGTAAATTTTCCTGGTGACAGGCTTTTGTGCCTGTATTAAGGTATCAATTACTGACTCGGAGAAGTCACGCTTTGATAGGATCAAGCGTTCAATCTCCATGCAGTCAGTCTCAGAGGAAGTAGATTCGGATGATTGAAAGGACCTTGTATTAGAAGGTCTTGTCTCAGAGGCAGAGTCCATGGTGGAAAGGATGACATGTCCACTAGGTCTGCATACCAGGTCCTGCGTGGCCACGCAGGCGCTATCAATATCACCGATGCTCTTTCCTGTTTGATTTTGGCAATCAGACGAGGGAGCAAAGGAAACGGTGGAAACACATGAGCCAGGTTGAAGAACCAAGGCGCTGCTAGAGCATCTATCAGTGCCGCTTCTGGGTCCCTGGACCTGGATCCGTAACAAGGAAGCTTGGCATTCTGGCGAGACGCCATGAGATCCAATTCTGGTTTGCCCCAACGGAGAACCAATTGAGCAAACACCTCCGGATGGAGTTCCTATTCCCCCGGATGAAAAGTCTGACGACTTAGAAAATCCGCCTCCCAGTTCTCTACACCTGGGATATGGATCGCTGACAGGTGGCAAGAGTGAGTCTCTGCCCAGCGAATTATCTTGGAGACTTCTGACATCGCTAGGGAACTCCTGGTTCCCCCTTGATGGTTGATGTAAGCCACAGTCGTGATGTTGTCCGACTGAAATCTGATTAACCTCAGTGTTGCTAGCTGAGGCCAAGCCAGAAGAGCATTGAATATTGCTCTTAACTCCAGAATATTTATTGGGAGGAGTTTCTCCTCCGGAGTCCATGAACCCTGAGCCTTCAGGGAGTTCCAGACTGCACCCCAACCTAGAAGGCTGGCATCTGTTGTTACAATTGTCCAATCTGGTCTGCTAAAGGTCATACCCTTGGACAGATGAGCCCGAGATAACCACCAAAGAAGAGAATCTCTGGTTTCCTGACCAAGATTTAGTAGAGGGGACAAATCTGTGTAATCCCCATTCCACTGACTGAGCATGCATAATTGCAGCGGTCTGAGATGCAGGCGCGCGAATGGCACTATGTCCATCGCCGCTACCATTAAGCCAATTACTTCCATGCACTGAGCCACCGTGGGGCGCGGAATGGAGTGAAGAACACGGCAAGCATTTAGAAGTTTTGATAACCTGGACTCCGTATTCTATTAGTTAGTATTAATCTATTAGAGTCCCTAGGAAGGAAACCCTTGTGAGAGGAGATAGAGAACTCTTTTCTTCGTTCACTTTCCACCCATGCGACCTCAGGAATGCCAGAACTATCTCTGTATGAGATTTGGCAATTTGAAAGCTTGACGCCTGTATCAGGATGTCGTCCAGGTAAGGAGCCACCGCTATGCCTCGCGGTCTTAGGACCGCCAGAAGTGAGCCCAGAACCTTTGGAAAAATTCTTGGGGCTGTAGCAAACCCGAATGGAAGAGCTACAAATTGGTAATGCCTGTCTAGAAAGGCAAACCTCAGGAACTGATGATGATTCTTGTGAATCGGAATGTGAAGGTAGGCATCCTTTAAGTCCACTGTGGTCATGTACTGACCCTCTTGGATCATGGGTAAAATGGTTCGAATAGTTTCCATCTTGAATGACGGAACTCTGAGGAATTTGTTTAGGATCTTTAAATCCAAAATTGGTCTGAAGGTTCCCTCTTTTTTGGGAACCACAAACAGATTTGAATAAAACCCCTGTCCTTGTTCCGTCCGCGGAACTGGATGGATCACTCCCATTACAAGGAGATCTTGTACGCAGCTTAGGAATGCCTCTTTCTTTATCTGGTTTGCAGATAATCTTGAAAGGTGAAATCTCCCTTGTGGAGGAGAAGCTTTGAAGTCCAGAAGATATCCCTGAGATATGATCTCCAACGCCCAAGGATCCTGAACATCTCTTGCCCACGCCTGGGCGAAGAGAGAGAGTCTGCCCCCTACTAGATCCGTTGTCGGATAGGGGGCCGCTCCTTCATGCTGTCTTAGAGGCAGCAGCAGGCTTTCTGGCCTGCTTGCCCTTGTTCCAGGACTGGTTAGGTTTCCAGGCCTGCTTGGATTGAGCAAAAGTTCCCTCTTGTTTTGAAGCAGAGGAAGTTGATGCTGCACCTGTCTTGAAATTTCGAAAGGCACGAAAATTAGACTGTTTGGCCTTTGATTTGGCCCTGTCCTGAGGAAGGGTATGACCCTTACCTCCAGTAATGTCAGCAATAATTTCTTTCAAACCAGGCCCGAATAAGATCTGCCCCTTGAAAGGAATGTTGAGTAATTTAGACTTTGAAGTCACATCAGCTGACCAGGATTTGAGCCATAGCGCCCTACGCGCCTGGATGGCGTATCCGGAATTCTTAGCCGTTAGTTTAGTCAAATGAACAATGGCATCAGAAAAAAATGAGTTAGCTAGCTTAAGAGTTCTAAGCTTGTCAACAATTTCAGTCAATGGAGCTGTATGGATGGCCTCTTCCAGGGCCTCAAACCAGAAAGCCGCCGCAGCAGTGACAGGCGCAATGCATGCAAGGGGCTGTAAAATAAAACCTTGTTGAATAAACATTTTCTTAAGGTAACCCTCTAATTTTTTATCCATTGGATCTGAAAAAGCACAACTGTCCTCAACTGGGATAGTGGTACGCTTTGCTAAAGTAGAAACTGCTCCCTCCACCTTAGGGACAGTCTGCCATAAGTCCCGTGTAGTGGCATCTATTGGAAACATTTTTCTAAATATAGGAGGTGGGGAAAAGGGCACACCGGGCCTATCCCACTCCTTACTAATAATTTCTGTAAGCCTTTTAGGTATTGGAAAAACATCAATACTCACCGGCACTGCATAGTATTTATCCAGCCTACACAATTTCTCTGGCACTGCAATTGTGTCACAGTCATTCAGAGCAGCTAATACCTCCCCAAGCAATACACGGAGGTTCTCAAGCTTAAATTTAAAATTAGAAATCTCTGAATCAGGTCTCCCCGATTCAGAGACGTCACCCACAGACTGAAGCTCTCCGTCCTCAGGTTCTGCATATTGTGACGCAGTATCAGACATGGCTCTTACAGCATCTACGCGCTCTGTATCTCGTCTAACCCCAGAGCTATCGCGCTTGCCTCTCAATTCAGGCAATCTGGATAATACCTCTGACAGGGTATCATTCATGATTGCAACCATGTCCTGCAAAGTAATCGCTATGGGCGTCCCTGATGTACTTGGCGCCATATTAGCGTGCGTCCCTTGAGCGGGAGGCGAAGGGTCCGACACGTGGGGAGAGTTAGTCGGCATAACTTCCCCCTCGACAGACCCCTCTGGTGACAATTCTTTTATAGATAAAGACTGATCTTTACTGTTTAAGGTGAAATCAATACATTTAGTACACATTCTCCTATGGGGCTCCACCATGGCTTTTAAACATAATGAACAAGTATCCTCTGTTTCAGACATGTTTGTACAGACTAGCAATGAGACTAGCAAGCTTGGAAAACACTTTAAAGCAAGTTAACAAGCAATATAAAAAACATTACTGTGCCTTTAAGAGAAACAAATTTTCACAAAATTTGAAATAACAGTGAAAAAAGGCAGTTACACTAACAAAATTTTTACAGTGTATGTAACAAGTCAGCAGAGCATTGCACCCACTTGCAAATGGATGATTAACCCCTTAATAACAAAAACAGAATAATAAATGACAAAAACTTTTTTTTTTTTTTAAACACAGTCACAACTGCCACAGTTTTGTTACCCTCCTCAAACACGACTTTGAAGCCTTTTGAGCCCTTCAGAGATGTCCTGTATCATGCAGAGGGAAGCTGAATGTCTCTGTCAGTATTTTTAGCTGCACAGAAAAGCACTAAAAAAGGCCCCTCCCACTCATATTACAACAGTGGAAAGCCTCCGGAAACTGTTTCTAGGCAAAAATCAAGCCAGCCATGTGGAGAAAAAACTAGGCCCCAATAAGTTTTGTCACCAAACATATATAAAAACGATTAACATGCCAGCAAACGTTTTATATTACACTTTTATAAGAGTATGTATCTCTGTTAATAAGCCTGATACCAGTCGCTATCACTGCATTTAAGGCTTAACTTACATTAATCCGGTATCAGCAGCATTTTTCTAGCAAATTCCATCCCTAGAAATATGTTTACTGCACATACCTTATTGCAGGAAAACCTGCACGCCATTCCCTCTCTGAAGTTACCTCACTCCTCAGAATATGTGAGAACGGCAATGGATCTTAGTTACTTCTGCTAAGATCATAGAAATCACAGGCAGATTCTTCTTCTAATGCTGCCTTTGATGAAACAGTACACTCCGGTACCATTTAAAAATAACAAACTTTTGATTGAAGTTAAAAACTAACTATAATACACCACTCTCCTCTTACTACGTCCATCTTTGTTGAGAGTTGCAAGAGAATGACTGGATATGGCAGTGAGGGGAGGAGCTATATAGCAGCTCTGCTGTGGGTGATCCTCTTGCAACTTCCTGTTGGGAAGGAGAATATTCCACAAGTAATGGATGATCCGTGGACTGGATACACTTAACAAGAGAAATCATATTTAGTATGAAGCACAGCTTTATCTTTGTGAAAAACTAAAAATGGAAAATCACAGGACAAAGCTGACAACTCAGAAACTCTACTAGCTGAGTAAATTGCTAACAAGAAAAGCAATTTCCAAGATAAAAGTTTAATATCAATAGAATGCATTAGTTCAAATGGAGGACCTTGCAGAACACAAATAACTAGATTCTAATTCCAGGGAGGAGAAATAGGTCTTACTAGCGCCTGGACAAAAGTCTGAACATCAGGAAGCTTAGCTAAATTTCTTTGAAAGAGAATATATAAAGCAGAAATTTGACCTTTTAGGGAGCTGGCAGACAAACCCTTGTCAAGGCCATCTTATAAAAACCGAAGAATTCTATGAATACCAAACCCTCTGGAAGAGCACCATTCAAAATATGTCCTTCAAATTTTGTGATAAATTTGGTTTTGTAACAGGTCTTCTAGCTTGAATCAGTGTCAATGACTGAATCAGAGTACCTCTTTGTTTTAAAATTAGGCGTTCAACGTCCACAACGTTAAACTTAGAGATTTGAGATCCTGATGGAAAAGAGGCCCTTGATACAACAGATCTTGTTTTAGAGGAAGAAGCCAAGGGATGAGATGAGAAAATCTGCACTGGATCCACATACCATGTTCTGCAGGGCCAGACTGAAGTAATCAAGATTACCAAAGCTGACTCCTGTTTTATTTGAGCAATTTCTCTTGGAAGAAGAACAAACAGAGAAAACAGGTACGCTAGATGAAAACTCAATGGACACACCAAGGCTTCTATCATTTGAGCCTCTGGGGTCAATTTAACAAGCAGCGGATGCTGCTACCAACCCACATCGTTTCTGGCTCACCAGAAACAGAAGTTAAGAAGCAGCGGTCGTAAGATACGATCGGGATGATTGACACTCCCTGCTAGTGGCCGATTCGCCACCGGTGAGCAGAGGGTGGCATTGCACAAGCATTTAAATAGAAATGCTTGTGCAATGTTAAATGCCGACAGTGGACATGAGTCGCTACAGCAAATCATGTCCGCTCGCCTCTTGTTAAATTTACCCTTTTGGATCTCTTGTTCATGCACAACACATTGGAAGTTTGTGATTTAAATTAGAAGCCATCAGATCTATGACCCCATTTGATCACTAATTGATCGAAGATATCCTGAAGGAAAGACTACTCTCCTGGATAGACCAATTGATGGCAGAGGTAATCCGCTTCCCAGTTGTTCACACCTGGTACGTGAACTGCTGATACCCCTTGATGATTTATGTAGACCACTGTTGTGATGTTGCCCAACTAAAAACCGATGAATATTTCCTCTTTTAAGAGGGGCCAGCATTGAAGAGCCCAAAAATTGCTCCGAATTCCCGAATATTGATTGGTAACCTCGCCTCCAGAGGGAACCAAACTCCTTAAGCTCTTCGGGAATTCCATACCGTGCCCCAGCCTGAAAGACTGGCGTCTGTCATCACAATCACCCGTGATGGGCAAAAGAAAGTTGCCCCAGGGGTCAAAGAAGAACTATGTATCCAGCAAGAGAGATATTGTTTGACGGACAAATCCAGAACAATCTGCTGTTCCAATTGCAGATAATCATCTGACTATTGATTGAGCATAGATAGTTGAAGGGTTCCCAAGTGAAGATGGGCAAAAGGAACCGTTTCTGAAGCTGCAACCATAAGACCCCCTACCTCCATGCATTGAACCACTGATAGAAATGAAGCATGTTGCGGGGACAAACACTCCTTCTAAAGTTTGATATTGCGTGATTCTGTCAGGTATAGCGCATTAGGACTAAATATATCATGACCCCTAGAAAGGGCACTCTTGTAGTAGGAGTTAAAGAACTCTTTCAAACATTGATTCTCCAACAGTGGTTTTGGAAAACAGATAGTAGCCTTTGAGTATGTGCAATAGCTAAAGGCTAGGAAGGGAACTGTACTAGGATATCATCCATATAAGGGGAAATTGAAATCCCCTGAGCTCTGATCACCACCAACATTACTCCTAGCACCTTTGTAAAGGTGTGAGGAGCTGTAGCCAAACCTAATATAAGGGCGCAAATTGGTAGTGCAAACTTTAAGAATTGATGGTGGTCCTTGGGGATAGGGATGTGCAGGTATGTATCCTTTAGGTCTATGGTAGACCTGAATTGACCCTGTTGGATTAAGGGTAAAATTGTGCAAATGGTTTTCATCTTGAAAGTGGGAGCTCTGACGAACTTGTTTAGGACTAAATATATCATGACCCCTAGAAAGGGCACCCTTGTAGTAGGAGTTAAAGAACTCTTTGAAACATTGATTCTCCAACCGTTGTTTTGGAAAAAAAGATAGTAGCCTTTGAGTATGTTACTAGGATATCATCCAGATAAGGGGAAATTGAGATCCCCTGAGCTCTGATCACCACCAACAATACTCCTAGCACCTTTGTGAAGATGTGAGATGCTGTAGCCAAACCTAATGGAAAGGCGCAAATTGGTAGTGCAAACTTTAAGAATTGATGGTGGTCCTTGTAGATACGGATGTATAGGTATGCATCCTTTAGGTCTATGGTAGACCTGAATTGACCCTGTTGCATTAAGGGTAAAATTAAGCAAATGATTTTCATTTTGAAAGTGGGAGCTCTGACAAACTTGTTTAGAGTTCTCAGATCTAAAATGGGTCTGAAAGTCCCATCCTTTTTTGGGACAATGAACAGATTACAGAAAACCCTTAGCCATGAGGCACAAGTACTGGGCTAATTACTCTCATATCCTATAAATCCTTAACATATTGCAGAAAGGCAACCATGTTCTATGTTCTTTGCCCATGAAGCACCAGGCTTCCAGGCCAGCTTGGAGGGCTAAGGCTTCTGAGAAGAGGAAGACTTCTGATCTCCTGAGGGACGAAAGGAACGAACCCGATTACATGGTCTGTTCTTTCCTTTGGATTTCTTATCCTGAGATAGAACAGCTCCTTTCCACCAGTAACAGTTTTAATAATTGAGTCCAAGTCAGAAACAAATAGAATCTCCCCTTGGAAGGAAAGAGACATCAGACATTTTTTTGGAAACCATGTCTGCTGACCATGAGTTTAACAATAAGGCCCTTCTTGCAGTAACCACCATAGACATGTTCTTGGCATCAATCTTGATTAATGCATCACATATAAAGGCGTTAGCCATTTGTAAGGCTTCTGGAGATACTCAGCAAAGGATTTGTCAGAAACAATTTTGGATAGAGAATCACACCAGAGGGCCCCTGCCACGTCCACACAGGTGATAGATACTGTTGGTTTAAGCAGAAGACCTGTCTGAAGGAAGATCTTTCTCAGTAAAGACTTCGTTTTGTGGTCTATTGGATCGCTGAAAGAGGTGATATCCTCCATGGAGATTGTAGTGCATTAAAGTGAATGTAAACTCACCGGTTGTGCTTTACACCATATTATTGATCTCTCCAAATCATGGGGACTTAAATTCGTTTTTTTTATTCAAACTTTGAAATGCACAAATATCATTTTTTTTATTATAATTTGGTTCATAATTCCACCGCCCGTCATTTTTGTCCCTCTTTCCTTGAATGATTGACAAGAGCTATTGCCAATCCATTGTTCCCTCCCGTGGCGTCCAGCCACTTTCTTGCTACGTCATCAGCTTCTTCTGCGCATGCGTTAGCCGATACTATCCACCTTCTGAAGAGATGCGCGTCCACGCTCAGAGTATATGCAAGGGTAACACATGCGCAGATCGATTGACAAACGTTAACGCATGTGCAGAGTAATTTAATAGTGTATAGAACGCATGCGTATATTTCAAGGATCAGATGCGTGTAGTAAGAGCCTTATCTGGTGCGCGCATTAGACATACGTGTAGAGCGGGTGGGACTGCTCTATTCGTCACAATGCTCCGAAACAGGAAGTTGCAAGTAGGAGGAGTCCTGCTGCGAATGTATTGAATGTTGGTAATATAAATCTAAATAAACTATATATTTTTTTTAAATAAAAACTTAGCGGTTTAACTAGTTACTAGTTTACTAATCAGTATACCTATTCCAGGCAGATAAAATTGACATTCACTTTAAGCAAGAGGGGAAATAGCTCCATCAACCTCAGGTATGGTTTCCCATAATTCCACATTCTGCTCTGGAACCAGGTACATTCTTTTAAACCTGGAAGAAGGAGCAAAAGGAATACAGTTTTTCCCCCATTCCTTGGCTATATGGTCAGAAGCCAAATCTGGAACCTAAAATACCTCTGGAATCTTAGGAGGAGCTTTAAATAACAACATACTGATTTACAGACTTGTTTTCAGCAGGTGTTTCCTCAGAAATACCCAGAGTTCTCAGTACCTCAAGCAACAAGATGTGAATATGTTCCACCTTAAATCTGAAAGCATTGTCAAATTCAGAAACAGGGTCCTGTTCACCAGAAGACATTTCCCCATCTGAACTGGATTATTTTGAGTCCTCAGAGTCAGAGCTCAGAAGCAGGACAGGCATTTGAGGTTGAGGGGAATGAGTTTGCATGTTTACATCAAAGTGAGGTAAATCCCCAGATTTGTGTTTACACTTACTGACTTGGAATAACAGCTAAATATTCTGCCATAGCCCTGTGTAAATTATTTTTAAACTCCCCCTGTATCATGTGACAGCCATCAGCCAATCACAAATGCATATACGTATATGCTGTGAATTCTTGCACATGCTCAGTAGGAGTTTGTGGCTCAAAAAGTGTAAATATCAAAAGACTGTGCACATTTTGTTAATGGAAGTAAATTGGAAAGTTGTTTAATATTGCATGCTCTATCTAAATCATGAAGTTTAATTTTGACTTGAGTGTCCCTTTAAGTCAGTAAAATCTCCATGAGTAATATATACAGGACATAATTCCTAAGAGGAAGTAGAGGTATACAGCTGATTTAAATGCAGAAATTGAGGTACACAACTATTGCAAAGTTGGTTGACCTGGCACACTGGAACAGATTTGCAAAACAGGCATAAAAATGTACAGGGAGAAGTATCTGTAGGAACCTCTTCCATAGTGTTTTACAGTTTCAGTGGGGACAGATTCGCTGGGTTCCATTATGTGTAAAACTCACAGTATAATCTTCAATAATACAGCAGCACCATTCAGATAATAATCACTTATGTCTTTATCAGTCCCAGGAAGCACAACATAGCATGACATTTTGGGGTCAAATGCCCTTAATCATATGGTCACATAGCAGGATTAACACCTTTCTTATACACATCACCACAGGTGTATTCAATTGCATATTAACCTATTCCTTAAGCCATTCTAATTCCTATACTTCTATAGTGACACCTAGTGGTGTAATATTATTAAAGCATCTTATAAAAAATTCAAAACAAAAACCATTTTTCACATAACAATATATGGCTACTAAATGTTCAGACTAAAGATATACAGCCACTATTTGTTCATGTAGGCATTGAATAACAGGATTAATACATTGTCTTTTCAAGAGACTTAACATAGGGTTATAGGAAAAGATTAAAGCCGAGCTCACGATTAATACTTAAATTTCAAGTAATTGATCACATCCCTGTACCACGTAGGGGGGGTGGGATAGGGAATTATTGCTTAAAAAGAGAGAAGCAATGTGGATCTATAAACTTGATTCTATTTATCCAAAAGGTATGAATTGAGAGCTAAACTTTAATCTTTTCCTATAACCCTATGTTAAGTCTCTTGCAAAGACAATTCATTAATCCTGTTAAGAGCCCATCAAGTGCTTATTCAAGTACAGCAGAGGATATCTGAGAAAATACCATTATCCCAAAGGGGGAGGCTGAAGGACATGTCCCCGTAACGCCTGAGGGTAGTTATGGCTGAAATAAGGAGATACTGCGTACATAACAAGGTATTCCTATGTCCCTGTATCATTCAGCTTGCTGGAAATCTCTTCTGTCTTCTTTGTAAATTATATGTCCCCAGAATAAAGGGTCTCACATTTGTCTGACCTACCAATAATCCATAAGAAAGTAGCTAGAACACCTCTATTCTCAACTTTTTCCTGAGAGAAAAAATATTATATCCAGTTGCGAGATTTACAGGAGTCAATCATGGCTCAAATGTGTTCAATAAAGGTTTAAGTTGTATATTGCACAGTCCCACCGTTACCCATATTGATAATGTGCTGTGGTGTTAGTACTACTCGCTGAGGCAGCCTCCCTTCTAGAGGTCTAATGTCCACCTCGTATTACATAGAGTATTATACTGCAGTACCTGTATTGCGGTGTGGTGTTGTAAGTACAGGGGCCTCCCCACAGTAAGAGGAAAGAGCACTGCGAGTTGAAGACGCGGCAACAGTCGACAGTGGAAAAGGTATGCCTCAGTCATCTTGTTGTGGCAAACGGAACCCATGTCTAAGGTCTGAAGCTGGGAAGATATCCACTTTCTAACTGACTAGTTAAGCCTTGCCGTTAAGCAACTGAAACTGCAGTGTAATACCCTATGTAACCTTTACTGAACACATTTGAGCCATGATCGACTCCTGTAAATCCTGCAACTGTATATAATACTTTTTTGATATAGATATTATGATGCTCTATGGATATCAAGGACAATAAATATATATCTATTCTAAAGTGGGCCCACTTCAATATGTATCCATGGTCAGATAGTTAACGGTAATTCTATTGGACATTTTCTATATTCTATTGACAACTTAGTATGTTTAATGTAATAAATATTTACTAGGGATATCCCTGTTGTGCTTACGCTTATTTTCCTTTGGGAATAGTTTGATAGATTTTTAGTGAAGACTAAGGGGCATATTTATCAATAAAGGTTTTAACTATGTATTTTCTGTAAATATTATACATTCCAATGTTCTGCACATAGCAGAATATGTTTTATGTATTATGAAATATATATATCTGTATCTATATATACCTCTATATAATCATGTATTATTTTTGTTATCGCAACTTTGCGAATGCAACAGTGCAAACTTTTAACTTTCAACTCGTAATACGAGTGCAAATCTCTGAGCGGAAAAAACTACTTCTAGCGGTTTTAACTCTCAAATACCACTACACTTGTAATCTGGCCCATAGTAAGGCATAAAAGTCATTAAAAAAAACAGCCAGGACCCCAAAGCAACATCACCACCAAACTGCTCTGCAGCAGAGCTTGCTTAGAATAATCCAATGGATGTGACACCCACAGGGGGAATAAATGTGACTCTCATTAGCTTGAGGAAGGCCTCATGCTTAGCTCTGGGTAGATCATTCATTTCTTTCCGAAGGTATTTGTCCCCATGATGTGCATATGAAGAGCAAATAGACAGTACACTTGCAGTTTATTGTAGCTTGACAATTATAGTGCCAAGACTAGTAGATGTGCTTCAGATCAATAGTTATTTATCCGATAATAGCATTCGAGCTCTGACTGCTCCACCCGGGTCACGGGAGAAGTGTTGAGAGATTTGTTGAGAGGTCGCTGCCAAAAACTTTCAACGACCAGACTAGTGATCTAGTAAAAGTGATAACCATAATATAGGAATAATTTGAAACAGCATATTCTCTGTTCATGATCTCTGGTCTCTAAAGTGGTAGATGACACCTTGTTCCACAGATAATTGGAGGACTATCAAGACTTTACTAAAAGCAATTAGACTTGCGACCTAGCAAGGCCGCCACCCAGACATGCCCCCCCCCATATATTTGGGGCCAATCAGATGCCTCCCTGATGGTATTGCATGGTGGATAAATATCTGCCTGTACATCTGAGGATTAAAAAGACCATTAATTCTGAACAAATGACCAACTCAATTTGCAGAAATGACGCCCAAAACATGCAAGGAACCTCCACCATGCTTTATTGTTGCCTGTAGAAACTCATTATTGTACCACTCTCCAGCCCATCTGCAAAATTTTGATTAATCAGTCCAGAGCACCAGCTGCCATTTTTCTGCAACCCAATTCCTGTGCATAGTTGAGTCCCTTGGCTTTGTTTCCACATTGGAGGTATGGCTTTTTGGCTCTAAGTCTTCCAGGAAGATGGATGTACCAGGGTCCTGCTGGTTTCTGATAATTCTAAGCTGATGGCACTAGTGGACATCTTCCGATTGTGAAGGGAAGTAAGCATGATGTTTCTTTTATATGCTGCACTAAGTTTCCTTCGCCGACCACTGCATCTACGATCCTCAATGTTGCCTGTGCCTTTGTGCTACTTTAGAAGAGCTTGGACAGCACATCTGGAAACTCCTGTCAGCCTTGAAATTTCTGCCTGAGAGAGACCTTGCTGATGCATCATATCTACCTTGTGTCTTGTTGCTGTTCTCAGTCTTGCCATGGTATATGACTCTTGACATTAACCTGTCTTAAGCAACCTCACTTTGTTCGCAGAGTTTGGCTGCTCATCACCCAGTTTTCTTCCTCTTACACAGTTGTTTCCGTTTAAATTAATGATTGTGTTTCAACTTACATAGTAAATTGATAATCATTGGCACCCGTTTGATATAATTGCTTAATCATGCACCTAACTATATGCCTACAAAATCCCTGACTTTGCACAAATATACCTAGAAGAATTAATGCTATTTTGAAGTCAACAACTTTGTATTTTGTTAATTGATAAAAAATAAACTATTACCATGTCTCTACAAGATTGGCGCTTAACACCTAAATGTTTGTGCTGCTCATATCCCTGGCCTAAATATATTCCTCTGATGGGTAACAAACATTTCCCTGCTGGTTTGGACACACGTCCTTTCCATATTTGGCAAGACCAGGGATTGAGAGTAGTGGATCACCTTTTTTCAATGGGATTACGTTTTTTTAGAGAGCTTCAAATTTAGTACAAAATTCCCTTGACTAATTTATTTGCATATTTGAAAGTACAACATTATATTGATTGGCTAATTAGGGTGGATCCCAATTTCTCGAACACTGTCCCATTTGCTCTACCCCATATTGCTTTTAAGATGGTTGACTTTTCACTCTTGAGTTTTATCAGATTCTGTTGGTAAAGGAGGAAGATGAAGTTTTGTTGGAGCAATGGAACATAGACATTGCAGAGCCCCTGATGACCAAACACATTACAGGGAGTTTTAATTTATTCAAAAGGTCTACTCTTTCAATGTTGCTTAGGGAGACACAGGTTAGGATGCGCCATAGAGATTACATCACTCCTTGCATACTTTCTAAGTGACGGTCTAGCTGTAGAAATAAATGTGTTAATTGTAGTTTGGAAGACTAAATTCTTCCTTCATTACTTTGTAGTGTGCCCTTTGATTCAATATTTTGGTGAAAAGTACAACATTGGATCAATAGGAATTTTGCATATCTGGGTAGGGGTTTTACAGATTTGTTTTCTAGTCTGGGACAAGTCACTGGCTAGGCTCCATAGTATTCTCTCGTTAATCTTTTTGTTGGCTGCATTCACAGTTCATGGATGATGAAAGATCCACCCTCTATTCCCAAAATGAAATGTAAGGTACAAACAATTTGATGTCAAACTAGATGTTTCCAATAGACTACATAGCTTTTTGAAACAATGGCAGTCATATATCAAAACACTGAATTTCACTCTTCAAAAAACAATATTATCGCCCTTTGTACAAATGGAGATCCTTCTCTCGGCCACTTTATAGGACGTGTGAGGCGTATTATATGACATTGAAGATGGGGGGGGGGGTTGCTCACACTTTTGGGGAGCTTATACCCTTTGTGTTTTTTTATTAGACTAGATACGTTCTTTGGTCTGGAGTGGTGGGTTGGGGGCAATAATGGTTAAGCAAGGTGACATTTTTTTCTCAGTTTCCCTATTGTTTCAGAGCTACACTAATAGTATTATGTTTAACTTTTGGCCACTCATGGTCACTTAATTAATGAATATGAATGATTATTTTACTAATCATATTTGCAAAATTGTATCTTTCTATTGGTTTTTCCTTTATTATGTTATGTATGATAAAATGGTGACATATTTATATGTTTTAATGTCAAAGAACTCACTTTTTGGTACAAATTTTCTAAAACAGACAAGTATGTTATGTAGTGAAATAAACAATGATGTGCATATGTAATTGTTTACATTCCACAGATAATATAGATGCCCTTTACCTATTGAACTCTATTAAATTGAGAAGATGGAAAATTGCTCGGACTACCCTCTGTACCTACTATGTGATTGCAGGACATCCCAAGAGGAGCTACCTTTAACCCCTAGAGCTAGAAAGCAAACTTGGTTAACTAGTTTAGGGTTTCCATACCTAAATTCTGATTAAATATAAGTAACGTGTATGCAGTTTGATATATCAACCACTCCAACAACTTCAGTTCAGAGTGTTACCATATGGCTAGCGCGTAGCTTCTTATAGCTGATCACATTTGGGTATAGTAATATGGCCGACCTCTGAAATTCATTTTCCACGCAGGAGGAGCAAGATGGCGGTGTATATCAATATAGCCAACTCCACCTCTGTAGATTACTAGTGACACCTGATGGTGTCAGTCATAAACTACAGAAGCAAGGGGCAGGGCTAAATTTGGCCAATCAGAATTGCCGCTCACATTGCTGCTGCACGCCAGTCACTTTGCGGATGGGGTCTGGAGAAGCGTTTCCGGGTGTAATAGATTATTGGTAATCTTCTGCAGTTTAGCGGTCGGCAACGGCCTCTCAGGTGAGTACGGTACCGGGTGAGCAGCGCGTCGCAAGGTGTGAGGGTTACCATGGCAACGGGGTGGTGTTTGGAGTGGTCAGTGTAAAAGGACACTACAGCTGTTACACTGCGGGGATTAATAATGCTCCATAACTAGACACAGTCCAGCATGGCTTTTTATTAATAGCTCAAATCAGATTAAACCCAATGTGGCCCCTCTGTCAAATACATAAGGTCAGACCTGTGGCCCCTCTGTCAAATACATCAGATCAGACCTGTGGCCCCTCTGTCAAATACATAAGGTCAGACCTGTGGCCCCTCTGTCAAATACATATTATCAGAGCATCATATCAGATCTCTGGCTTTGTGGCCCCTCTTTTAGATGCATAGCATCAGATCATACTCCTGGCCTTGTGGCCCCACTATCAAATAAATAACATTAGACCCCTGGCACTGTGGCCCTTTTGGCAAATAGATAACATCAGATCAGACTACTGGCCCTGTGGCCCCTCCTTCAAACACATATAACCAGAACATCCGATCAGACTTGGGGCTTTTCTGTCAAATACATAAGATCAGATCTCTGGCATTGTAGCCCCTCTGTCAAATATGTCACCTGAACATTAGATTAGACCTGTGGCCCCTTGTCAAATACAAACCATCAGATCAGACTCCTCTGTCAAACACCTAACATAAGATCAGACCCCTGGCCTCACAGCCTCTCTGTCAGATACATAGATCAGATCCCTGGCGTTACAGACTCTCTGTCAGATACATACATCAGATCACTGGCGTTACAGACTCTCTGTCAGATACATACATCAGATCACTGGCGTTACAGACTCTCTGTCAGATACATACATCAGATCACTGGCGTTACAGACTCTCTGTCAGATACATAGATCAGATCCCTGGCGTTACAGACTCTCTGTCAGATACATACATCAGATCACTGGCGTTACAGACTCTCTGTCAGATACATAGATCAGATCCCTGGCGTTACAGACTCTCTGTCAGATACATAGATCAGATCCCTGGCGTTACAGACTCTCTGTCAGATACATAGATCAGATCCCTGGCGTTACAGACTCTCTGTCAGATACATACATCAGATCCCTGGCGTTACAGACTCTCTGTCAGATACATACATCAGATCCCTGGCGTTACAGACTCTCTGTCAGATACATACATCAGATCACTGGTGTTACAGACTCTCTGTCAGATACATACATCAGATCACTGGCGTTACAGACTCTCTGTCAGATACATAGATCAGATCCCTGGCCTCACAGCCTCTCTGTCAGATACATAGATCAGATCACTGGCGTTACAGACTCTCTGTCAGATACATAGATCAGATCCCTGGCGTTACAGACTCTCTGTCAGATACATACATCAGATCCCTGGCGTTACAGACTCTCTGTCAGATACATACATCAGATCCCTGGCGTTACAGACTCTCTGTCAGATACATACATCAGATCCCTGGCGTTACAGACTCTCTGTCAGATACATACATCAGATCCCTGGCGTTACAGACTCTCTGTCAGATACATACATCAGATCCCTGGCGTTACAGACTCTCTGTCAGATACATACATCAGATCCCTGGCGTTACAGACTCTCTGTCAGATACATACATCAGATCCCTGGCGTTACAGACTCTCTGTCAGATACATACATCAGATCCCTGGCGTTACAGACTCTCTGTCAGATACATACATCAGATCCCTGGCGTTACAGACTCTCTGTCAGATACATACATCAGATCCCTGGCCTCACAGCCTCTCTGTCAGATACATAGATCAGATCCCTGGCGTTACAGACTCTCTGTCAGATACATAGATCAGATCCCTGGCGTTACAGACTCTCTGTCAGATACATACATCAGATCCCTGGCGTTACAGACTCTCTGTCAGATACATACATCAGATCCCTGGCGTTACAGACTCTCTGTCAGATACATACATCAGATCCCTGGCGTTACAGACTATCTGTCAGATACATAGATCAGATCCCTGGCGTTACAGACTCTCTGTCAGATACATACATCAGATCACTGGCGTTACAGACTCTCTGTCAGATACATACATCAGATCACTGGCGTTACAGACTCTCTGTCAGATACATACATCAGATCACTGGCGTTACAGCCTCTCTGTCAGATACATACATCAGATCCCTGGCGTTACAGACTCTCTGTCAGATACATAGATCAGATCCCTGGCGTTACAGACTCTCTGTCAGATACATAGATCAGATCCATGGCGTTACAGCCTCTCTGTCAGATACATACATCAGATCACTGGCGTTACAGACTCTCTGTCAGATACATACATCAGATCACTGGCGTTACAGACTCTCTGTCAGATACATACATCAGATCCCTGGCGTTACAGACTCTCTGTCAGATACATACATCAGATCCCTGGCGTTACAGACTCTCTGTCAGATACATACATCAGATCACTGGCGTTACAGACTCTCTGTCAGATACATACATCAGATCCCTGGCGTTACAGACTTTCTGTCAGATACATACATCAGATCACTGGCGTTACAGCCCCTTTGTCAGATACATACATCAGATCCCTGGCCCTGCAGCCACACTTTCAGACATACTTTAGATCCCTGGCCCTGCAGCCACACTTTCAGACATACATTAGATCCCTGGCCCTGCAGCCACACTTTCAGATACACATTAGATCCCTGGCCCTGCAGCCACACTTTCAGACATACATTAGATCCCTGGCCCTGCAGCCACACTTTCAGACATACATTAGATCCCTGGCCCTGCAGCCACACTTTCAGACATACATTAGATCCCTGGCCCTGCAGCCGTACTTTGACATACATTAGATCCCTGGCCCTGCAGCCGCACTTTGACATACATTAGATCCCTGGCCCTGCAGCCGCACTTTGACATACATTAGATCCCTGGCCCTGCAGCCGCACTTTGACATACATCAGATCGCTGGCGTTACAGCCCCTTTGTCAGATACATAGATCAGATCCCTGGCCCTGCAGCCACACTTTCAGACATACATCAGATTGCTGACGCTACAGCTTTGTCACCCACATATCCACATTATTCTTTTTCATTTTTTCGTAAAGCAAATTGCATTGCTCTAGGTACATTTGCAGGGGTACACAATTTCACTGTTTCCTGGTTTAAAAAAGGTACTCACATCAGAGCACACCCCTTGCCCTTTAGACCTATGTCAGCCATATATCTACATTGAATTGCCCATGGCCCAGCAGTTACCTTGTCAGCCACATACCCACATTACATTAGCATGTTTTATTATTATACTCGCATATGTACAATAGACAAAATAGTTTACAGTGTCCTATATTATTCTATTTTCCCAAGGTTTCTTGTCATGTCCTATAGGGTTAAAATAGTACAACTATAGTATAGGTCATGAGGTTTATTAGACTGATGCCATTGTTGCCGGCCTTACAGGGACATAATCACATCCCTATGGGCCATTATATTGGAAAAATTACAAGCTATAATGCGTTATTCTAACACCAGCAACACTACATGTCTGTGTGTTTAACCCCTGCAAAGGAGCCACAGAGAGCTGCTGGCCCCAAGCAGAAAAGTGCAGCTGACCCAATCAGCCGTGGCATTTGCACAGCTGGGTCATGTGACTATTACTACTGAAAAGGTCAGCATTTCATTTCTTTTTTGGAGAGGTTAAACACAAAGAGTTGCAGGGTCACTAGATATAAAATGACATGCTCTAACAAATCGGGTAATTGGCTACAGCATGAGGCATATTACAATTGTATAATATATTTTGTGTGTTTTAGGAAGTAATATTCTATGTAATTGGCTTCTTTTGTAAACTCCTGTAGCTAATCTTGAAACACTTGGATACATGTAGTGCAGGGATGTGCTACCTCACTATATTATTCAGTATAGCAGACACAAACAAAAAAGAAAGGCGTACCCTGCCCTTGAGCACAATCAGTGGAATGTTTGCATCTATACACCTGACAATGGAATAGACGCAGAGTGTATAGTTCTGGTCTATGCTATGCTGTGGTATCAGCAAGAAAAGATTGTAGGTGTCGGTTGTGTGAGTTGCTGACAACCAATCACTGAGTTTTCTAAGTTACTCTGTGCATACCTACAATATATACAGTAGGTGTGTGGATTCCAATGAGATTGCTACACAATAAAACTTAAAGGTACAGTTTACCTAATTTTTTTTTCTCCTCTTTAATTTGTTCACAATGGTCCATTTTACCTGCTGGAGTTAATTAAATTGATTACAAATTGATCCTTTAACTTTATTTCATCACTTGAAATAGCCAACGTTGCCTATGTTATCCATAGTCAAACTGAAAATTTTCTATATTTAAAGGGACACTGAACCCAAATTTTTTCTTTCGTGATTCAGATAGAGCATGAAGGTTTAAGCAACTTTCTAATATACTCCTATTATTAAATTTTCTTCAATTCTCTTGGTATCTTTATTTGAAATGCAAGAATGTAAGTTTAGATGCCGGCCCATTTTTGGTGAACAACCTGGGTTGTTCTTGCTGATTGGTGGATAAATTAATCCACCACTAAAAAAGTGCTGTCCAGAGTTCTAAACCAATAAAGAAGCTTAGATGCCTTCTTTTTCATATAAAGATAGCAAGAGAAAAATTGATGAGTAAATTAGAAAGTTGCTTAAAATTGCATGCTCTATCTGAATAACGAAAGAAAAAAATTGGGTTCAGTGTCCCTTTAAGTATTGGCTATCGAAAAGCTGTGTAAACATAGCCAGTAGAAGAAATTACACTCTCAGCGGGGGTTTGGAGAAATAAGTAATACAATGTTAATTTTAAATTTTAGGCTTTGGTATACAGACAGATATAATATAAAGAAGCATATATGTGTACATAAAGTTATAAAATAAGTATATCTGATGTCCCTGCATGCTCAACCCATTTTAATGAGTTGGGGGTTCAAACCCAGCTATTTCATATACAAAAATAAACCTAAATGTGCAATTTCTCATTTTATACTCTGAATTTGGTGTAACTAGTCATTCGTATCACATTAAGGAAAACATTTTACATTACACTGTCCCTTTAATATCTTAGTGCTAAATGTTAGTAAGTATCAGCTTATTCTTATCAGTTGCTGACTACCTATAGTTTTTTTCTTCTCTTGTGCCTACTTTATTTAAACATCTTTTACAAATTCTTTTTTTTTTTTTCTATTGAAACATCTTTAGAAGACACATAGGTCAAATTAAACTTTAAAGGGACAGTAAAGTCCTAATAAGACATTCATGATTTAGACAGAGCATACAATTTTAAACAACTTTCTAATTTACTTCTATTTAATTTGCTTCCTTCTCTTGTTATCCTTTGCTGAAAGGTTTATCTAGGAAAGCTCAGGAGCAGCAAAGAACCTAGGTTTTTAGCTGCTGATTGGTGGCTGCATATATATATATATATATATATATATATATATATATATATATATATATATATATATATATATATATATATATATATATATATATATATATATATATATATATATATATATATATATATATATATATATATATATATATATATATATATATGCGATTGTCTTTGGCTCACCCATGGGTTCAGTTAGAAACCAGTAGTGCGTTGCTGCTCCTTCAACAAATGATGCAAAGAGAATGAAGCAAATCTGATAATAGAATTAAACTTTAAAGTTGTTTCAAATTTATGTTCTACCTAAATCATGAGAGAAAATGTTCCTTTAATGGCTCTGAAAGAGTGTGTAGTTCTAGGAGACTTATTTACCTAACTTCAATTATCAACTGGATTTCATGGTCTAGGTATCCTTTATTGAAAGGCTCAGAAGCAGCAATGCACTATTGAGTTAGCTGGGGATTGGTGGCTCACCAGAAGTGTTCAGCTAGCTCCCAGTTGTGCATGTCTGCCCTGGAGCTGACATGTAGAGTTAACGCATATATTGAATCCTAAGCAAAAATATTAAAATGAAGGTCAATTTTCATGTGAAAGTGCCCGTTTTTAAAAAAAAAAACTATTAAAAACAGGGGCACTTTCATTCATGAAAATTGACATTGCACCGGATTTTAAAAATACTTACCTTTTTCTTCTGAAAGGCCGGATCGCCGTTCTGAAACAATGCCCCCGCCTGCTTCTTCCAGGTTAACTTACCCAGCAATGACGAAACCGGCTTCCTCCAATCACGGCGTTGCCTCAGGCAATGATTCCCCAGAGGGGGCAAGCCGTGATTGGAGGATGCCGGAATCGTCATTGCTAACGTAGGAAGAGGCTTGCAACGGGCTGGTGAAGCGCTGGAGCGGCTTCAAGAAAACGGTGATATGTAAACTTTCATGAATGAAAGTGCACCTGTTTTTAATAGTATTTTTAAAAGCCGGGCACTCATTCTTGAAAGTTCACATTCACTTTAAAGGGTAAAAAAAAAATGCTGTACTGTTAGAACATTTGCTTATGCCTATAAGTATGCAAAGGATTTAAAGGGATATGAAACACAGTTTTGTTCTTTCATCATTCAGATAGAGCATGCAGTTTTAAACAACTTTCTAATTTACTTCTAGTATCACATTCCTTTGTGCTTTTTGTATCTTTTGTTGAAAAGCAGGAGGTAAGCTCAGGAGCGTGCACGTGTCGGCAGCAGTTTTACAAGAATGTTTATCCATTTGCAAGAGCACTAGATAGCAGCATTGTTTCCTGTCATGTAGTGTCTAGTACCTAGGTATCTCTTCAACAAAGAATACAATTGGAACAAAGCAAATTAGATACTAAAATTAAGTGGTGAACTTTTTAAAACTGTGTGCTTTGTCTGAATCACAAAATACATTTATGTTTGGGGTTTACAGTATCTCACAAAAGGAAGTACACCCCTCACATTTTTGTAAATATTTTATTATATCTTTTCATGTGATAACACTGAAGAAATGAAGCTTTGCTACAATGTAAAGTAGTGAGGGTACAGCCTGTATAACAGTGTATAATTTCTGTCCCCTTTAAAATAACTCAACACACAGCCATTAATGTCTAAACCGTTGGCAACAAAAGTGAGTACACCCCTAAGTGGAAATGTCTAAATTGGGCCCAAAGTGTCAATATTTTGTGTGGCCACCATTATTAACCAGCAATGCCTTAACCCTCTTGGGCATGAAGTTCACCAGAGCTTCACAGGTTGCCACTGGAGTCCTCTTCCACTACTCTATGAGGACATCACGGAGCTGGTGGATGTTAGAGACCTTGCGCTCCCCCACCTTCCGTTTGAGGATGCCCAACAGATGCTCAATAGGGTTTAAGTCTGGAGACATGCTTAGCCAGTCCATCACCTTTACCTTCAGCTTCTTTAGCAAGGCAGTGGTCATCTTAGAGGTGTGTTTGGGGTTGTTATGTTGGAATACTGCCCTGCGGCCCAGTCTCTGAAGGGAGGGGATCATGCTCTGCTTCAGTATGTTACAGTACATGTTGGCATTCATGGTTCCTCAATAAACTGTAGCTCCCCAGTGCCGGCAGCACTCATGCAGGCCCAGACCATGACACTGCCACCACCATGCTTGACTGTAGGCAAGACACTTCTTTTTGTACTCCTTACCTGGTTGCCACCACACACGCTTGACACCATCTGAACCAAATAGGTTTATTTTGGTCTCATCGGACCACAGGACATGGTTCCAGTAATCCATGTCCTTAGTCTGCTTGTCTTCAGCAAACTGTTTGCGGGCTTTCTTGTGCATCATCTTTAGAAGAGGCTTCCTTCTTGGATGACAGCCATGCAGACAAATTTGATGCAGTGTGCGGCTTATGGGCTGACCCCCCCCGCCCCTTCAACCTCTGCAGCAATACTGGCAGCACTCATACGTCTATTTCCCAAAGACAACCTCTGGATATGATGCTGAGCATGTGCACTCAACTTCTTTGGTCGACCATTGCGAGGCCTGTTCTGATTGGAACCTGTCCTGTGAAACCGCTTTATGGTCTTGCCCACCGTGCTGCAGCTCAGTTTCAGGGTCTTGGCAATCTTCTTATAGCTTAGGCCATCTCTATGTAGAGCAACAATTCTTTTTTTTTTCCAGATCCTCAGAGAGTTCTTTGCCATGAGGTGCCATGTTGAACTTCCAGTGACCAGTATGAGAGAGTGTGAGAGCGATAACACCAAATTTAATAAACCTGCTCCCCATTCACACCTGACACCTTGTAACACTAACGAGTCACATGACACCGGGGAGAGAAAATAGCTAATTGGGCCCAATTTGGACACTTCCACTTAGGGGTCTACTCACTTTTGTTGCCAACGGTTTAGACATTAATGGCAAATTTACACTGTTATACAGGCTGTACACTCACTACTTTACACTGTAGCAAAGTGTCATTTCTTCAGTGTTGTCACATGAAAAGATATAATAAAATATTTACAAACATGTGAGGGGTGTACTCCCTTTTGTGAGATACTGTGTATCCCTTTAAGTACTTAGTTATAGTCCGGACTGGCAATACACTGACGAGTTTGAGCTATGCGCATACGCTGCCCCTGATTGGCTCAGCAGCCACATTCGGCTTAGGATCAGCAGTTTGCTGCCACTGTTAAAGCTGATTTAACAATGTGTGTGGGATAAACAGATAAGTGTAGGTGGACAATTTTCAAATTTACTTATATTATCAATTTCCTTAGTTCTCCTGGTATCCTTTGTTAAAAAGTTATCATATGTGAGCTCAGAAGCGTGCACGTGTCCTTAGCCATCAGGCAAGTGTTTGCAAAAATGCTTAAAGCAATATTATATATAGTTACAAACTCTGCAGTCCTAGAGTGTCTATAGCATTATATGGCAGCAGTTTCTGTAGCTATGTATAATATTGCTATAAACATTGTTGCAAACACTGATGCTAGATGGTTAAAGAAATGTGCACGCTCCTGAGCTCACCTATGGTTACTCTCTTACAAAATATGCCAAGAGAACTAAGCAAAATTGGTGACATAAGTAAAATGGAAAGTTGTTTAACCCTTTGAGTGCTAAGCACTTTCCCACCAGGGTGCTAAGATTTTTTTAATGCTATTTTTATTACTTTTTTTTTTTTTTTTTTCTTTTTTTTTTTTTTTTTTTTTTCTTTTCAGACCCCCAAGACTTACACTGTTGGAAATGTTAGCCGATTACCTTTCCAATGGTGGGTCTTGGGGGTCTGTAGCTAGCTGCTTAGATGCCTGAGACACAGGCTTCTAAGCAGCATGCCCCCTGCTCCTATACTTAACATTGTTGCACGGTGACGTTACCACGTTATTACGCGTGACGTCACCACGCAAAACGGAAAGCCCTGGTGATGCCTGTCACTCTACAGGCACGATCGCCGGGGTAGGAGAGGGTGGGAGCCCCCAGATCTCCCTCAAGGTGGGAGATTGCTAGTGATGGCTCTGAGCCGTCATTAGCACCAGAGCAGGAAACTCTGTGACGGCTCAGAACCGTCATTGGCACTCAAAGGGTTAAAATGTCATGCTCTGTCCAATCCATATAAGTTTAATTTTGACTTTACTTTCCCTTTAAGGGAGTGTGTCTGTTTTGATGGTTAAATAGAAGATATGTGTTTTCTGGGGAGAATTCTTTCCTGCTGACTATGGGCAGTAGGAGATGCCTTTTGAAGTCCATTTGTGCCCTATAAGATGTCAATTGGATACTGAACCAAAATGTTTTCTTTCATGATTCCGATAGAGAATGCAATTTTAAGCAACTTTCTAATTTACTCCTTTTATCAATTTTTCTTCATTCTCTTTGTATCTTTATTTGAAAAAGCAAGAATGTAATCTTTGCACCCTGCCCATTTTTGGTTCAGAACCTGGGTTGCGCTTGCTGATTGGTGGCTAAATGTACCCAGCAATCGGCCAGCGCTATCCATGGTGCTGAAGCAAAAATGGGCCGGCTCCTTATCTTAGATTCCTGCTTTTTCAAATAAAAATACAAAGAGATTGAAAAAATTTTTTATAACAGGAGTAAATTAGAAAGTTGCTTAAAATTGCATGCTCTATCTGAATCGTGAAAGAAAAGATTTGGGTTTAGTGTTCCTTTAACCCCTTAATGACCACAGCACTTTTCCATTTTCTGACCGTTTGGCACCAAGGCTATTTTTACATTTCTGCGGTATTTGTGTTTAGCTGTTATTTTCCTCTTACTCATTTACTGTACCCACACATATTATATACCGTTTTTCTCGCCATTAAATGGACTTTCTAAAGATACCATTATTTTCATCATATCTTATAATTTACTATAAAAAAATTATAAAATATGAGGAAACAATGGAAAAAAACACACTTTTTCTAACTTTGACCCCCAAAATCTGTTGCACATCTACAACCACCAAAAAACACCCATGCTAAATAGTTTCTAAATTTTGTCCTGAGTTTAGAAATAACTATTGTTTACTTGTTCTTTGCTTTTTTTTTTTAAAGTTATAGGGCAATAAATACAAGTAGCACTTTTCTATTTCCAAACCATTTTTTTTTTTCAAAATTAGCGATAGTTACATTGGAACACTGATATCTGTCAGGAATCCTTGAATATCCCTTGACATGTATATATTGTGGTTGTAAATTCTTCTATAGGGTCCCCTTTGTTCAGAAAAAGCGCATATATATATGACTTTGGCATTGCTTTTTGGTAATTAGAAGGCTGCAAAATGCTTCTGCGCACCACACGTGTATTATGGCACACTTGTATTAATTAGGCAGCTTGTAGGGTTAATTTTAGCATTAGTGTAGAGATCAGCCTCCCACCTGACACATCCCACCCCCTGATCCCCCTCAAACAGCTCTCTTCCCTCCCCCACCCCACAATTGTCACCGCCATCTTAAGTACTGGCAGAGAGTCTCCCAGTATAAAAATAAAGGATATATATATATATATATATATATATATATATATATATATATATATATATATATATATATATATATATATATTTATTTAAAGTGTAGGATCCCCCATACCCCCCAACCTCCCTGATCTCCCCCACCACCACTCGGCTCTCTCAGCCTCCCCCCTCGACCTAATAGCCGCCATCTTAGGTACTGGCAGCTGTCTGCCAGTACCCATTTTACTTACAAATGTGCAATTTTATTAAAATAAATATGAAATCTACATTTTCCGTAGTGTAGCTTTTCACCCCTCTCAATACCCTCCCCCCCTCCCCCTCCCGGATCACTTTCCAAACCATTTTTTGCCCCTCCTGGATCCCTTTCCCTATTCTAAACTGAACCGTTTCCCTACTGCTAAAAATGGTTATGTCCGTGCGCGCTCCCGAGCCCCGCCTCCTCGAGTGCTCACGGACCAACGGATCCGGAACAAGCACCAGCATGGACCACCCACCCACCTCCCTGCAGCTGCTCCCACCCACCAACGATCGGCACCATGCTGGTCGATGCAGAGAGGGCCACAGAGTGGCTCTCTCTGCATCGGATGCTTAAAAAACGGTATTGCAGAATGCCTCAATATCGAGGCATCACTGCAATACCCTAAAAGCAGCTGGAAGCGATCATGATCGCTTCCAGTGTTTTAAAACCCTGAGGACGTACATACGTCCTTGTTCACTAAGTGACATTTTTTGTAGGGCGTATCCTGTACGTCCTTGGTGGTCGTTAAGGTTTATATAGACAGAGCTATGTGAAAGTCAATGCTGTTTTCACCATTTAAGTAACTTTTTTCTTTATTGTGTAGTGACCACACCTGGGAAAAGCCCCTGGATTCTAGGGCAAGGACCACCCAACGACTGAGCTATGCGTCTTGCAGGTAGTTCTAGTACTTAATTGGATTCTGCTTGTGCAACAAAGTATCAAAATAAGTTATTTAAACTGAAAAGGGGTAGAAAGGTCAAAATTGAAATTTGCTTGGGTGCATTTCAGTTTTAAAGGGACATTCCAGCCAAAATTGGAATCCACATGGATGCATTTCATTTTTGAATTGAAGCATTTTTGTAATATACATGTATTAGCAAAAATGCTTCTAATGAAAGCTATAGCTGTTTAAAAAGTGTATGTAAGTATGCACCGAGCACCAGCATTTTAAACACATCACTTGCTCAGAGGTTAAAGTGAAGGTCCATTTTGATGAATTAGTGCCCGGTTTTTAATAATCCTAATAAAAACAAGGGCACTTTAATTCATCAAAATTGACATTTCACTTGTTTTCTTCAAAAACTTACCTTTTAATCCTGGCAGCCGCTCCAGCACTTCCTCCGCCCGTTGCAAGCCGTCTTCACGGGTCCAAAATGACAAATCCGGCTTCCTCCAATCACAGTGTTGCATTAGGCCAAGATTCCCCCGGGGGGGAGGCTGTGATTGGAGGAAGCCTGATTCGTCATTTCTGACGTCTGCAGAAGCTTCCGAAGGCCGGGGGAATCGCTGAAGCGGCATTCAGGATTAAAAGGTAAGTTTTTGAAGAAAACCGTGAAATGTTGATGAATTAAAGGGCCCTTGTTTTTAATAGGTTTATTAAAAACCGGGCACTAATTCATCAAAATGGACTTTCACTTTAAGGTGCTTGTATTATCTGGTAATGACTCAATTTGTTAATTGCTGACATGATTCAAGCCCCACTGGTGCTCTGAGCAGCTGCAGTATTTAAAATGCTGGTGCACTGAGAATATCTATTTATGCTTCACATGCACGTTAAGAGAAAAATGCTATCAGTAAAACTAGATGCATTTTTGCCAATACTGTATATTGCAAATATGTTTCCATTCAAAGATTTAATTAATCTATGTGCAGTTTAATTTTGACCGGAATGCCCCTTTTAAATAGAAGTATTTTTGGAATATACTTCCATTAGCAAAAATTCTTCTAGTTAAAGCTATTACTGTTTTTTCAGCAGCATATGCATGTGCTGTAGGGGCACGTGCACCAGTATTCAAATAGTACACCTTCTCAAAGAGCAAGTCGGTGTTGTACGTTGCCTCAGGGTCATACAAACCACTTCTGACTCTGTTGCAAAAAGCTTCTGTTTAAACCTGAAATGCACTCATACATATCTCAATTTTGACCTTTCTATCCCAAAAGTTTCCAATACGTAACATGAAAACGTATTCTCCAGGGGGAAAAAAAACAATTTTAAAAGTTTTCTCTTACAAACTAAAATAAATTGTAATAATAATATGTTGATTTAAAACATCCAACAGAGCACAGTCTAACGTCGGATCCATAGCACGTACATCAATACCTCAATTGCTAATGTCACTGTATTTCAATTACTCATATTTAATTGAGTGGAACTAAAACTGTATCTATCTATCTATCTGTATATATATATATATATTACACAGTGAGTAACTAAGGGACATTAAACACTTTGAGATGGTTATATAAAATGATAAATCTATACATTATATAGATTATATTATTTCCTGTAATTCCATTCTGAAATTGTGAGCTTTTCAGTTCCTGTTAGAAATGGAAGTGCAGAACACTGTTATATCCCACACAGCCATTGGCTGCACACTCTAGTGACCTATTTATAACTGTCTCTAATTGGCTACAGCTGAGAAGGTAACCTAAGTTACAACATGGCAGCTCCCATTGCTTTAAAGACACTCAAACTTTACACTGATTTTGTCAATATTTAAACAGCTAATGAAACTTTAAAAAAAATACATCTCCTTTATTCTCAGACTAATCTTTTCTTTAAATGCGTTGTTCTATTTAGCATTTATTTAGTGTTTTATGTCCCTTTACTTCAAGATTAGCAGATCACGCGTCCTATTAATATATTAAGGGCAATGAATCCCAAAGGATAAAGTACAACAAAGTACTCAGTTTAGTAACAATGTATCACTGCTTTTCAGGTCCTGTGCGCATTGTTGTGGTTCTCCTCACTGTGGGGCTGACATGGATATTAGCGGGTGTTATGCTTGGAACACAGAGTGGCTTTCCTCGGATACAGCAGCTCCTGGGTGGTGAGTTTGTGTCTGCCTCTAATAAAGGGACTTTATGTGACACTGCAGCATTTTTGTACGGGACATTGTGACAATTTTACCTTTGCAGCCAGTTCACAGACAACATCGCCTCCAGAGGTACAAAAGGCTGCATTTCTTGTTTGCTGAAGCAGGTTGAAGCACATTGCTGCACAATGTGTTCCAGTAAGCGAATCACAGAAATTGTGCTTAACCCCTTGAGTGCTAACGACGACTCTAAGCCGTCGCAAATTGTCTCATTCAGGTGCTGACGACGGCTCAGAGTAGTCGATAGAACTCACCCATCTTGAGGGCAATCTGGGGGCACCCTCCTACTCCCACCCCGGCGATCTGGCCTGTATAGTGACAGGCATCGCCGGGGCTTGATGTTTCGCATGGTGACGCCACGCACAATGACTTGATGATGTCATTGCGCAACTTTATTTAAAGTTTACAATAAGTATAGGGAGATGGGGGCATGCTGCTTAGAAGCCTGTATCTCAGGCATCTAAGCAGCTACAGACCTCCAAGACCCACTGTTGGAAAGGTAATCGCCTAACCTTTCCAACGGTATAAGTCTTGGGTGTCTGAAAAAAAAAAAAAGTTACAAATAAATATATTTAAAAAAAAAAAAGTTCAAAACCACCTTAGCAGCCAAAGGGACATAAACCCCAATTGTTTTTACTTTCATGATTCAGATAGAACGCACAATTTTAAACAACTTTCCAATTGACTTCTGTTATCAAATGTTCTTAGTTTTCTTATTATCCTTTATTGAAAGGCAAGGGTGTAAGCTCAGGAGTGTGCATGTGTCGGCAGCATTATATGGCAGCAGTTTTGCAACAATGTTATACAATAGCAGAAGCACTAAATGGCAGCACTATTTCCTGTCATGTAGTGCTTCAGGCACGTGCACACTACCTACTTGGGTATCTCTTTAACAAAGAATATCACGAGAAGGAAGCAAATTTAACTTGGAAACTTTTTTTTAAAATTGTATTCTCTATCTGAATAATGAAATAAATATTTTGGGCTTTATGTCCCTTTAAGATCTTCTATAGCCTAACTCTAAAAGGTGCTAGCCTCTTAGCCAGTAAAACAATTATTCCAAAAAACTTCCACTTTTTTTTTTTTTTCTATCGTGATTTTGAAAGAGCATGTCATTTTAAACAACTTTCCAATTGACTTCTATTATCTAATTTGCTTCATTCTCTTGATATCCTTTGTCGAAAAGCCTTGTGGGATTGGCTCGCCCATGTGCATTGCTATTTCTTCAGCAAAGGATACCTAAAGAATGAAGCACATTAGATACTAGAAGTAAATTGAATGTTGTTTAAAATTGTATTCTCTATGAAAGAAACATTTTGGGTTTCATGTCCCTTTAATATATTGTGGAATTATAGACAATTACCCTAAAGCAGTGGGTCTCCCCAGGGGGGCGCTACAGCATATACAAGGAGGCGCAGAAGCAGTGACAACTCGCTCAGACCGCATTGCTTTTGTTGACTTGATCAGTAACTTGCATTTAACAAAGGAGTAATAAAATGTAGACTAAAACGTGAGTGAAGCACTCTTTGGTTGAACAGAGTCAGCCTATAAATAGGGGCGTGACCTGCGCTATTATAAACAAGAAAACCCTTAACGACCGGTGACGTACATGGTAAGTCGCGGTCGTTAAGAGGTTAACCTAACCATAACCCTAGGTACCTAATATAACTGCAATCATGGTATAATTTTGATTTTTCAAGTAAATTTGCTCTGAAAATGGAGCAATTTCTAATACTTAGAACGTGAAAACTACCCTGCTGACTTTTTAATGGCTAACTCTGCTAGATATATGTCCTTAAAGGGACACTCGGGTTAAATTACATTTTCATGATTCAGATACAGCATGTAATTTTAAACAACTTTCCGATTTACTTCCATTAAAAAAAATGTGCACAGTCTTTTATATTTACACTTTTTGAGTCACCAGTTCCTACTGAGCATGTGCAAGAATTCACAGACTATATGTATATGCATTTGTGATTGGCTGATTGCTATCACATGGTACAAGGGGAGTGGAAATATGCTTAACTTTGAAATTTGTTATAAAAAAAAATCTACTACTCATTTGAAATTCAGAGTACATGCTATTGTATTGTCTTGTTATCTTGCATTTGTTGATTATGCAAATCTACTGTGTTTACTGGTCCTTTAATTGGCTTTAACTGATAGCAACTGCAAATAAATGCATTTTATACTAAATTTATGACCGTGGCTAGCCTGGTAGTCTGCTGACTAAAGCCCAGATTGGCTCTTCCAAATGAGGTAAATGGTGGGTGTAGTTTGGCTATTGAAAAATAATTGCAGAAACAAGGATGTTAATTTGTTTTATCCCCTTAAAGTGAAAGTAAAGTTGCCTGCACCTCTATGCCGCAAAGCAAAATTTAGATCAAAATACGTAGAGTTTAAAGGGACACTGATCCCAATTTTTTTCTTTCGTGATTCAGACAGAGCATGCAATTTTAAGCAACTTTCTAATTTAGTCCTATTATCACATTTCTTCATTCTCTTGGTATCTTTCTTTGAAAAGCAAGAATGTAAGTTTAGATGCCGGCCCATTTTTGGTGAATAACCTGGGTTATTCTTGCGGATTAGTGGATAAATTCACCCACCAATAAACAAGTGCTGTCCAGAGTCTGAACCAAAAAAGTCCTGGCTCCTTAGCTTAGATGCCTTCCTTTTCAAATAAAGATAGCAAGAGAATTAAGAAAATTTGATAATAGGAGTAAATTAGAAAGTTGCTTAAAATTGCATGTGCTATCTGAATCACGAAAGAAGAAATTTGGGTTCAGTATCCCTTTAATTCATGATATTCTATTTTTGTCACATAAATTTACCTTTGAATTCTGATCACTATACCGCCGTTCCTCCACCTGCCTCCAAAAATAAACTTTATTTACAAATGACGAAAAACCCTTTCACTATTTCTATTTGTCCCCCAGTGGCATCTGAAAACGACACTATACGCCCCCACCTTCAATTGCGCATGCGTGTCTAATTGAATTTACTCCGTGTCAAGAAGCGCATCCATGAGACACGCATGTGCATTGAAATCAAAAGGCAAACGGCGAATCACTAAGCCGCATCGGCACTAAGCGTGTGCAATACATTTTAGTTTGCATGCGCACGCATGAACACATAAGAGCGCGTGGGACCGCTCTTAAAGGGACACTAAACGCAAATGTTTTATTTAATGATTCAGATAGAGCATGCAATTTTAAGCAACTTTCTAATTTACTCCTTTTATCAATTTTTCTTTGTTCTCTTGTTATCTTTATTTAAAAAGCAGGAATGTGATGCATAGGAGCTGGCCCATTTTTGGTTGAGAACCTGGGTTATGCTTGCTTATTGGTGGGTACATGTCAGCCTCCAATAAGCAAGCGCTATCCATAGTGCTGAACCTAAAATGGGCTGGCTGCTAAGATTTACATTCATGATTTTCAAATAAAGATAGCAAGAGAATGAAGAAAAATTGATAATAGGAGTACATTTGGAAGTTATGCTCTATCTGAATCGTGAAAGAAAAATTTGGGTTCAGTGTCCCTTTAAGTGTAAGCAAACGGAAGCAGGAAAAGAATGGGGAGGCGGAGGAAGATGCAAGACGGTATAAGGTATTAAAATGTAAAAAATATTTAACAAATTAAAAAAAAAAAACTTAGCGACTCAATATATTGATATGATAGTTATCCATTGCATTATTATTGTTCCATAAAATTTACTTTCACTTTAACAGCAGTCTTTCTATGGGGCTTGTTTTTTCAATAGCTGGCGGCGAAACCGCACTATTTCAGGATGCCTGCATGAGACAGGGAGGCTATAATAGCGTGGTCTTTCCGCTAGCGGCAAGACCTGCACTATTATACATAGGAAAACCTGACCAACGATGTACAGGGTATGTCATGGTTGTTAAGGGGTTAAAAACATTAAAACTTTGCTGGTTTATTTTTCTTTTGCAGCATATGTATTGTCACAGTCCCTTTAAAGGGACAGTACACCGTAAAATTGTTTTTCAATTAAAGGGACAGTATACACTCATTTTTATATAACTGCATGTAATATACACTACTATAAAGAATAAGATGCACAGATAGTGATATAAAAATCCAGTATAAAATGGTTTAAAAACTTACTTAGAAGCTCTCAGTTTAGCTCTGTTGAAAAGGCAGTTGGAAAGCCCACTGCAAGTGGGAAATAAGACACTCCCCCCCCTCCCCCTTCTTTTGCATATGAAAAGACCCTTTACACAAACAGGAGCAAGCTGGAGAAGGTAGCTGACAGTATTCAAATAAATCTTTGGGGCTTGGTTAGGAATCTGAAAATTAGAGCGATGTTCTTTAAAAATAAGCAAAATTATACATTTAAAAAAAAAAAAAAAACTTTATGGGCTTTATAAATAGATCATCTACAAAACATTTATGCAAATAAAAAAATGAGTGTATAATGGCCCTTTAATGTATTTTCAATGACTTATTATACCAGCTGCAGAGTATAAAATGTTTGAGAATTTGTATTTTCACGTTTATTTGTGTATATGAAGTAGCTAGTTTTGTGCTTTTAAACCACAGCCTATTACAATGGGTTGAGCTTCCAGCTAATATCAGATCTCATTATGTTATCACTTTTATTCACACAGACTTGCTTACTTATCTTATATCTGTTTGTAAAGCAAATCTCAATACTTAGAAAGAACAATGGACAATTAACATTTTATTATTTAAACTATCCTGCAACCCACTGAGAGTGTAATATCTTCTGCTGGCTGTGTTTACATAGTCTGTCAATAGCATATACTCCAGTATCAACATTTTTAGTATAGGTTGTGATACCACAGGCTAAATCAGCTATTTCATATGCCGAAATAGGGGTAAAGGAGCTACTTGTAAACAATTTAATACACTACAGCAGGTAAAATGGATCATTGGGTGACAGAGAGCTAGGAATATAGTCATGACATTTTCAAGTGCCCTACATACAGAGTACCCCCAGGCTACAAGTAACACGACAAGTATTCAAAACTTAAATGAGATCTGACTGAGGTATTTGACATAAATGATTATATAGGACAAGACACACAATGTTCTGTTTTGTTTAATAAGTTTTGTTGTATTTCTCATTGTAAAGCTTACAAATGTACAGGCATGTAACTTTGAATCACCTGTTTTGTATTTAACTTTGTACATGCTTCAATAAAAATATATACAGAAAAAAAATGGATCATTGGGAACAATTTAAAGGGGAGAAAATTTTGGATGAACTGTCCGTTTTAACTTCTAGGTTTGAACTAAAAATGGTTTTTTCCAATGTATGGTGTGTTGCAGGGACAATAGCACCAGTTGAATAATATGGGTAACTTTATGCTGCATATACTGACTTTGCTTTTATTTTAGCAGGTGGTGAAGTGAGCAGCACAACTGGTGAGTATCAGCGCCTCATAGAAGATAAAGGCAAGTGGAAAAGTGTCCTCAGTAAAGAGACTAAATCATCTGTTTATCTGTACATAAGACATAGGTTTATGAATCATCTAGAAGAAAATAAATATATTTCATTTGTCTTTTTTTTTAATTTAACTTTTTAAATGTACCTTCTACATTTGAGTTCTTTGCTCAAAGAAGATGCCACCATTGTTTTTTTCAGAAACATGGACTGTCCTTCAGTTAAACTGAATGTAAAGTTGAATGAATAAGTGCCCAGTTTTAAAAAAATACTATTAAAACAGGGGCAATTTCATTAATTAAACTTTACATTGCAGATTTTTTTTAAATACTTACCCTTTTCTTTAGGAAACCTGGACCGGCCATCCTCCGCCCGCAGGTTCTTTTGTTCTTAGCACTGCAATGACGAAACCAGCTTCCTCCAATCATGGCGTGCACCCCGAGGCATCCAGCTCGTGAGGCCACGCAACAATTGGAGAAACCGGTTTCGTCATCGATATGCTATGTACAGCATGAGAAGCAGGCGCAGGGTCACTGGTCTGTGATTCCTAAAGAAAATGGTATTTAAAAAAATAAAATGCTGCAATGTAAATTTTAATGAATGAAAGTGCCCGTGATTTTAATTAGTATTACATTCACTTTAAGATATATTGTTGTGCAGTAATCTTATGACTGGATTAGCCCCTGATATTTATTAACACAGGAGACTAAAGGATAATTTGAGGCATTATGAAGTACTGGGTGGGGGTATTCTAATACTTTGCAATATTATAAGATTTTCTGTTATTTATAAATGTTACTTAAAGGGACAGTCTACACTAAAATATTGTTTAAAAAGATAGAGAACGTCTTTACTACCCATTCCCCAGCTTTGCACAACAAACATTGTTATATTAATATACTTTATATCCTTTACACCTCTAATTTTCTGCCTGTTTCTAAACCACTACAGACAGCCTCTTATCACATGCTTTTTTATTTGCTTTTCACAACAGGAGACTGCTAGTTCATGTGGGAAATATAGATAATATTGTGTTCACGCCCAAAGAAGTATTTAAGAGTTAGCACAACACAGTACTAAATGCAAGTCAATAAATAATAAATAAAAAGTCATGTAATCAGGGGGCTGTCAGAAGATGCTTAGATACAAGGTAATCACAGAGGTAAAAGTACATTAATATAACGGTGTTGGTTATGTAAAACTGGGGAATGGGTAATAAAGGGATTAGCTAACTTTTAAAACAATAAAAATTATATTGTAGACTGTCGATCCAAAACACATGTTAAATACATAATTTAACAAAAAAATATTTAAAGGGGCAGTAAAGTTTATTATTAAACGTTTATGAGTTCGATAGAGAATTAAATTTCAAACAATTTCACAGTTTATTTATATAAAATTTGCTTTATTCTCTTGGTATCGTTCATTGAAGAGTGAGGTGCCGCAGTGCACTACTGGGAGCTAGCTGAACACATCTGGTGAGCCAATGACAAAAGTCATGTATGCAGCTACTGATCACCAGCTAGCTCCCAGCAGTGCATTGCTGCTTCTGAGCCCACCTATTTTTGCTTTACAATAAACTAAATTTGATAATAAAAGTAAAATGGCGAGTTGTTTAAAATTGGATGCTCTATCTAAATCGTGAAAGTTTAATTTTGACTTTACTGTCCCTTTAATGATAATTTGTGCAACAAACATTGAAAAAAAATGAACATTGGCTAACTTTAGCTTAATATTGGCTTACAGTTTAGCTGGGTGGTCAGTAAAATCAGTCGGGTGGTGTGCCCACTACTTAAAATGGGAGGGTCACAATATGAAGTAAACTAAACCCTGCAATGACTCCAGCTTCTTCCTGTGCCTGCTCACCTGCTGGTATATTTTATTATGTCTCAGATCCACGCCCCAGGCGGTACAAGTGCAGCCTGCCTCAGCCCTGTCCAGAGAAGCATTTCGCTATTCGTGTAGTGAGCGGCGCTGCAAATGTCATTGGACCAAAGATCTGTCTGGAGGATAAAATGTGAGTTTTGTGTATGGGCTTGGCAATGTATTATTTTATTCTGTTTCTTTCCGACCACAATGCTGCAGTATGGTTGAACTTGTTCTTAGGACTATACAGTTTTCCTGTTTACATTCAGGATTGATCAGGTAGTGACATTTAATTTAATTGTGAAGCGTTTATTTAAAGTGATTGTAAAGTTGAATGATTTAAAACCCATTATTTAAAAATACTCTTAAAAAAAAAATTGGGCACTTTAAGTCATTCAAAGTGATGGTAAACTTACCCGACTTAAAACTTGTATTCTTATGCAAATTAAAAAAATAAGTAGACTTTCATTCATGAAAACATGCAAACCGCTCGTTCTATTTCATTTTTTATCCGAAATAGCAGAATTTTAACATACTTTCCTCCTCCCATACCACGGCCGCCATTGATTTAATAATCCCACGTGTTTTAACATACCAATAACAGCCCAAGCCAGTCGGCGACACTGATATCATCAAAAACGCCCTAAGTTAACAATGCGCATGCGCTAGACATTGGATCGATGAGACCGTAGAATAACGTATTTGAAACGCATGCGCATAGCTAGAGTTGAAGATTTGGATTCCAATACTATGACGTCGTGACGGGTGGTTCTGCTTTCTGTCCAGCTATAGAAAATAACAGGAAGTAATGACAGGGCAGAGGAAGGAGCGATAAGGCTCTGTGAGTAATACATGATTGATTATAGCGACTTCAGTTAGAAAGAACTGAGGATTAATAATATATTTCCCAAATATTGAAAATTTACCATCACTTTAACTTTACAATGACGCTTCTTTTTTAAAATACTTACCGTAATTATTACTGTAAACAGACCGCCGATCCTCCGCCTCCATCTCCTCCTGTATTTAGCATATCGATGATGAATCCGCCTTCCTCCAATCGCTGCGTGCCCCCTTTGGCACCCAGCTCGTGGGACATGCAACGATTGGAGGAAGCCAGATTCTTCATCAATATGCTAAATTCAGAAGGAGATGGGGGCGGAGGATCGGCGGTCTGTTTACAGTAACAAAATGGTAAGGGTTTTAAAAAAGAAGTGTCGTTGTAAAGTATTTTTTTAAATACTGAGATTTAAATCATTCAACTTTACAATCACTTTAACATACATTTGCAGGGGTGTAACAGTATGTCTATACTTTATCACTCAAGGGTAACACATGAATCGTCTAAATATAGGCAAAAAGCTTATTTCAAAGTTGTCTGCTGAAATTCTTGCTAGTCTGGGCCTAGTATAATGTTCCGGAAGTTTGATTATACGTTGGTATCTGTAACTTGCAAAAAAAGGCATTAGAGTTATCATTGGATAGACTGTTGGGTGCCTAAGATTTCCAGCTAGACATTTTAGATTGGATCTTTTACATTTAACTAACACTTGAAAAATGTTGTAATTGTTGCTTTAAATAAGTTTGTGGCAACAACTTGTTTTGAAGTTACGATATGTTGCTGTTTTTATATTTGACCATTAAATGTTTGTTTGAACTTTTTATAATTTTGTACTTAAACTGTGTGGATCTACATCCATAGCTCCTCTGTATGTTCCCATAGCTGACCCAATTTTCTGGAGGTAAATATCCTCCCCAAATGTAAAGTATGCCAATGAATTGTATCAGTTGTGTGACACACTCTTCTGGTAGGTCATTTTGATGTAATAATTCCTGGCATGCTGCTAGCCCATCTCGCTGACAGAGGTTGTACAGTACTTCAACATCCATTATTGCCAAGATGGTACCTTCTGGAAGTACACCTATATTAGCCACTTTATTTAGCAGATCTGTGGTGTCTTGAATGAAACTGGCTATGTTTTTTACCAGAGGTTTCAGAATATTTTCTACCCAGCCAGAGATGTTTTCCGTTAGTGTGTCAATTCCAGATACTTTTTGTCTTCCTGGAGTCCCACTGTTAAATTATTTTTTGGAACATGTAAAATGTGCCAATTTTGGGGGTATCTGGTATGGGGGTCTGGATGTATTTGAGAGTGGGGGGGGGTAGTTTTTGTAATCTGTCTGAGTTCATTGGTGTATATTTGTGTAGGGTCCTCCTGTCTGCTGTAGTTGGCAGGGTTAGACAACTGTCTGTCTGCTTCCTTAAAGGGGCAGTGTACTCCAGAATTTTTATTGTTTAAACAGATAGATAATGCCTTTATTATCCATTCCCCAGTTTTGCATAACCAACACGGTTATATTAATATACTTTTTACCTCTGTGATTACCTTGTTTCTAAGCCTCTGCAGACTGCCCCCTTATTTCAGTTCTTTTGACAGACTTGCATTTTAGCCAATCAGTGCTGACTCCTAGGTAACTCCACGTGCATGAGCACAGTGTTATCTATATGAAACACATGAACTAACACCCTCTAGTGGTGAAAAACTGTCAAAATGCCCTGAGATAAGAGGTGGCCTTCAAGGGCTTAGAAATCAGTGCTGACTCATAAATAAGTCCACGGGAGTGAGCATACTGTTATCTGTATGACACACATGGACTAGCACTATTTAACTGTGAAAAACTGTCAAAATGCACTGAGATAAGAGGTGGCCTTCAAGGGCTTAGAAATTAGTATATGAGCATACCTAGGTTTAGCTTTCAACAAAGCATACCAAGAGAACAAAGTAAATTTGATGCTTAAAGGGGCAGTCTAGTCAAAATTAAACTTTCATGATTCAGATAGGGCATGTAATTTTAAATAACTTTCCAATTTACTTCTATTATCTAATTTGCTCAATTCTTTAGATATCCTTTGTTGAAGAAATAGCAATGCACATGTTTGAGCCAATCACACAAGGCCTCTATGTGTAGCAACCAATCAGCAGCTACTGGGCATATCTAGATATGCTTTTCAGCAAGTGATATCAAGAGAATGAAGCAAATGAGATAATAGAAGTAAATTAGAAAGTTGTTTAAAATGACATGCTCTTTCTAAATCACGAAAGAAAAAATTTGGGTTTCATGTCCCTTTAAAGTAAATTAGAAAGTTGTTTAAAATTGGATGTCCTATCTGAATCATGTAAGTTTCATTTTGACTAGACTGTCCTTTTAACCAAAAAAGAAAAGGATGTTATGATATTTATAGAGAAATCTTGTTTCCTGTTAAAAACATATTTAAAGGGATAGAAAAGTCGATAGTTTTCATAAATGTAGAGTCACCCTTGTTTGCTGGCTTTATTGTGATATCCTTATTGTTGTTTTTTTTTGTGATCTATTTACTTTCCTTTCCTTATGTGCGGTTTATTTTTTTCTATCCAGAATTGTGTTTTTTTTACCCTGCTTCAGAATATTTAAATATGCCCATGTAGCTGGGGGTTGCGTCCTGGAGGGGGTGTCCAATGTGATTCCTTTTCTGTTTGGGGTATGCAAATGTTGAGTGGAGTTATTGGAATCTATCTCTGTATTGTGGAAGCATTCCTTAAGGCGCAGTTTCCTAAAGAACTCTTCCATGTCGCAGCAGAGTTCCGTTTTGTGGGGCAGAAATTACGTCCTTTAGAATGTACATTGTATCCCTCTTTGGTCAGTGTGTAGTTTGAGAGGCACACAATGGTTATCAGACTGTCCTTTCCTCTTCATACAAATGGTTGGGTTAAACATTTTGCTGTTGTGGTTTTGGTGTGAAGTGCATAAATAATGTAATATACTTTTGTTCTGCTCAATCTCTTTACAGGTTGATGAGCAGTGTTCAGAATAATGTGGGTCGTGGGCTCAACATAGCTCTGGTAAATGGTGAGTTTGAGGACGTGTTAGACTGATTGAGGTATAGAAGCAGTACACACATTAACGACATCTTGAACAAGTGTAACACCTTTACTTGTATTAAAGATATCTCACTGTGGATTGCAACACAAAAAATAATAAAGATCATTTATTACAACAGTTCCTAACTAAGTTATCTTACTTTGGGTGACAACACGAACATTAATAAAAGATCATTGGTTACAAGGTTACAACCCTTTTAGGACTTTAAATATGGTTAAAAAATATCACACAAATACCTTGTGTCAAGGGCCTAGTCTGCAGATTCCCATCTCTCTCACTTTTCTGTGTGTGTGTGTGTGTGTGTGTGTGTGTGTGTGTATATATATATATATATATATATATATATATATATACACACATACACACATACACACACACACACACACACACACACAAAGGAAGACGAGGATACTTCAGAACTCTAGGCCAAAGTGGTTTATTCAAAATCGTGTGAGTATGGCACTAGATCAGTGTGCAAAGGTAGGCAGGATCTGACGCGTTTCGCGCATGCTCAGTGCGCTTCATCAGATATATATATATATATATATATATATATATATATATATATATATATATATATATATATATATATATATATATATATATATATATATATATATATATATATATATATACCGATTGTCATTGGCTCACACATGTGTTCCATTAGAAACCAGTAAGTAGTGCATTGCTGCTCCTACAACAAACAATACCAAAAGAATTTTGATAGTAGAAGTAAAATAGAAAAGTTGGTTAAATTGTATGTTCTACCTAAATCATGAAAGAATATATTTGGGTTTCATGTCCCTTTAATACTAGGCACATGTGCTCCTGATTGACTGTAATTTCTAATCTTGTTCCTCCAGGTTGTGTTTTTAACTAACTATCCTATTTTTTTATTTGTTGAGGTTTGGTTTCAATAAAGGTTTAGTTTTAATTAGTGTGACACATCCCCAAGATGAGAGTATATTATTACTCACAAGTTGATGAACATGATTTAATAACCTTTTGTGCTATCAGTGTATTCTTTTTAGTGGATCTATAATCCACTACAAGCAAATGTGATTGGCTCACATCTCTGAGGTTGAGACCAGCAGCATGATTAAAAGAATGATATTATTTTACCAAAACCTTTGTTGATCACAGTATACCTTAAACAAATATATCATGCATATATAAGGGCGCTATTTAAACATGTTAAAAAAAAAAATCCATTCATACAATATTAAAGAAACAGTCTAGTCAAAGTTAAACTTTCATGATTCAGATAGGGCATGCAAATTTAAACAACTTTCCTATTTACTTTTATCATCAAATATTCTTTGTTGAAAGCTAAACCTAGGTAGGCTCATATGTTCATTTCTAAGCCCTTGAATGCCGCCTTTTATATCAATGCATTTTGACAATTTTTCACAGATAGAGAGTATGCATGTAGAGTTACCTAGGAGTCAGTACTGATTGGCTAAAATTCAAGTCTGTCAAAAGAACTAAAATAAGGTGGCAGTCTGCAGAGCCTTAGATACAAGGTAATCACAGAGGTAGAAAGTATATTAATAGAACGTGTTAAATTATGCAAAACTGGGGAATTGGTAATAAAGGGATTGTCTATCTTTCTTTCCTAAGGCATGGAGAGTCCACAACGTCATTCCAATTACTAGTGGGATATTCACTCCTGGCCAGCAGGAGGAGGCAAAGAGCACCCCAGCAAAGCAGTTAAGTGTCACTTCCTTTACCCATAACCCCCAGTCATTCTCTTTGCCTCTGTCAATGGAGGTTAGGTAAGATATTTAATCCTTTTATGGGTATTTTTCCCTGCAAGCAAGGATTGGGGTTTAGCTGTGTCCACGTCAATCTCTTGAGTAAGGGCAGTGGTGGCTTATAGCACTTAGAAGGCGGTGAGATTATCTTTGCCTTGCTTCTAACATTGTTGCTACCCCTGTTATAGAAAGCCAGAGTTGGTTACTCTGTTCTCTTTCTACAGATCTCTGATAAGGAGTATGTGTCCTTTCACACCTGGTGAGCTGTCTTTCCTTCCGCCCAACAGCTGGATATGCAAGTAAGTGCTCTTGCCTCCTAGGTACTGGATACTTGCACTATAGATTTCTGCATTAGATTTCATGGGACATATTTAATCCTTTATTAAGGATTTTTTTGCGGCAGTGTGCAGGCACTTTTGTATGTGGAGACTTATGTTTTGTGGGATAATTATTTTGACCTTATGGCTATTAAACTTTTATTAGCAGTAATATAGAGGATGTGTTAGACTTTTATTCCTGTAATGTATTAAACGGCTACTTTCCGTTTTTACTTTAGAGGCAGGAACGCGCGCTTATACTTTTATTGTGCAGTTCTTTTTGCTGCCGCTCATGTGACCTTCCGCTCCGAGTTGAGCAGCGTCATTCATATGTGAGCTTTCTGCTGTGGCGGTTCGTCTGCTCAATATACAGAGAGTTTTGTGCATTGGGATAAATTTTGAAGGTTCAGGTAGGGCACCTCACACTGTCTGAGGTGTAGAGGCGCATATTTTGTTTTGCGATCTGAGAAGTTTACTTTATTCTTAAAGTGACAGTAGTTTTTTGCCAATTATTTTTATTCCTCAATTTTTGAGATTTAATTTAACTATGGACTCTGAACAGGAGTCTGGTTCTTTTGATAGATGTTTATTGTGCTTAGAGGCTCAAATTGTTTTGCCTATGCAATTTTGTTCCTCCTGTTTAGATAGGACTTTAAAATTTAAAGATAAATTACTTCCTTCTGAGCCTTTTGTCTCTCAGGATAATGCTGTTTTGGATATGCCACAGCTTTCTCCTCAAACGTCCCAAGCCTCTATGGCATCACATACAGTGCCCTGCGGTTCCTCTCAGCCTCCTGGAGGCGTGCATTTGCCAAGAGATTTTGCTGCACAGATATCTTCTGCGGTATCTGCGACTTTATCTGCTTTTCCCATGGCGGGTAAGAGCAAGAGGAAATTAAAGCATGTTTCTGATAAGGTGTCTCATCTCCTCGGATGAGAAGGATACCTCGGTTGCTTCTGAGGGTGAGATCTTATATTCTGACAGTGTAAATCCTTTGACTGATTCTAAAGAAGTAAACTTCATATTTAAGCTTGAACACCTTCGTTTACTTCTTAAGGAGGTACTGGCTACTTTGGATGACTCCGATTCTTCTGACGTTGTCAACCCTAAAAAAATCTAGTAAACTTAATAAATACTATTATGTTACTTCCTCTGTTGAAGTGTTTCCTGTTTCAGACCGTGTGTCAGAGATCATAGCACAGGAATGGGATAAGGCAGGGATTCCTTTTTCCCTGTCTCCTGTTTTTAAAAAGATGTTTCCTGTTGCTGACTCCATTCGGGACTCATGGCGTACTGTGGTCAACAGAACCACGATTCCTATTAGAGGATAGCTGTTCCTTTAAGGATCCCATGGACAAAAAGCTGGAGGCTTATTTAAAGAAAATGTATATTCATCAGGGATTACAATGGCAACCTGCTGTTTTTTGTAACAAGCGCAGCATCTTATTGGTGTGATGTTTTATCCGAGCTGATTTTAAAGGAGACTTCGTTAGAGGAGATCCAAGATAGGATCAAGGCTCTCAAGCTGGCCAATTCCTTTATCTCTGATGCCAACATGCAAGTCATTAGACTAGGAGCTAAGATGTCCAACTTCACTGTTCTAGCTCGTAGGGCTCTGTGGCTAAAGTCTTGGTCAACTGATGTTACATCCAAGTCGAAGTTCCTGTCGCTACCTTACAAGGGTAAGACCCTGTTTGGTCCTGGTTTTGTTCCTTTTGTAACTTCAAGGGTCAAAAGTCTTCCTCTTCCTCCTCCAAGCCGGAGCAGTCCAAGTCCTCTTGGAGATCCAATCAGACTTGGAATAAGGGTAAGCAATCAAAGAAGCCTTCATCTGAGACTTAAGTCAGCATTAAGGGTCCGCCCCGGTCCGGTATTGGATCAAGTGGGGGCAGACTGTCCTTGTTCCGACAAGCTTGGATATGCGATGTCCCAGACCCTTGGGCTGTGGACATAGTATCTCAGGGTTACAAAATAGAATTCAAGACTTGTCCTCCGAGGGACAGATTCCTCCTCTCAAGATTATCTGTAGAGTTATTCATCACTTTAATCCAGACTTGGACTGAAATCTTGGCGATAGATCTAAATCAGTGTAGAAGCTTGACTGAAGACACCCTAACCAAAAAAATAGGGTTTTGGACTGCGGTGTGGCCATCTAGCCCTCAGTACCAGACTTTTTACGCTGAGGCCTTTCCTTATCTCTGAAGCCTCATCTGTCCTCAAAATTGTTGCACCATTGTTGCGCTTCCAGCACTCTACGAAGCAAGCTATTCTACAGTCTACCATAAACTAAGTCAGAAAGAGCAAGCTATACGTATATAGAATCAGAATGGACACTGGAGAAGAATCACTAGTATCTATTATTGCTGGACTATTAGACGTCCAACTCAAATGCATCTCTGATCATCTGGCTAGAGACTGGGGTAGTGTTTGTACTCCTCAGCTTACAATCAATGCCTCAAAGATAACTGAAACTGTGCCTAAATCAGGAGAGGAAATAAGCTATGAAAAACACAGCTACCTGGAAGTAACAACTGCTACTCATCTTGACTCCGGGCTCCGGAGTGAACACGGAGCTGTACCAGACATTGGAGATCGGAACGAGAGCTTCAGTGTCAGTGCTCTGCTTGCCACTTTCAAGAGCAATCTAAAGAGACCAGTAGGTTGGAATTCGACAACCTCTATTCCACTTTGCCTTCCGGGGTTCCACAGAATCTTTTTGTTTGCAATCGAGATGAGGGTGGCGGTGCTCTGGAGCCCGACGCATACCGCCTATTGCATTGTTAACTTCTCTGGCACAGATGGCAAACTATTGTGACGCGAAAGCACTCTCCAACGTCGTCGAGGCCAAATATACAGAAGTTCAGCCTGATGACAGAGAACTGCCTGCTTATTATGTGGAGAAGTCTTATTCAATCACTTTTACTTCCTTGGCACAAGAGAACTGGGTCCCTGGTGGGTTATTTCTGCTGACTAAGAACATAGAATCTGGAGCCTCCAACAGCACGTTCAGAGCCGTTACAGCTTCCGTGCTGGATCTGGATCTAAAGACAGGAATGAGCTACAAGCAGAGTCAGTCGGCGACTGGAGTTGGTTGATGATTTTGGAGCACGGATGCGGGGTAGGATACTAAACGACATCTTACAGAGCTTGCAGTAACTGGTTCTAATGGAAATTTACTTGAAATTTTAGAGACTTCCACATATCAACTGGAACTATCTATGACGACCTAGGAGTCTGAAGCATTAATTATCCGGATATATTTCAAATATGGGGCTTGGGTTTGAGTTACGTAGCTGCTATCTCTGGTTTAATTGTATTATATAGTCGCGAACCATACAACCAATTACACATATGAAGTTTCTCCCATCATTGGCCCTGACAATTTTTGGAGTGTACACGAGCGCTTAACCTGTATAGTGTATCAACATCTTTATTTCTCAGTATGTAAGCGTAAACTCTGAGGCAGACGTGAACTATTCCAGATTAAGTCAGGTAGATGTTTAAATATAATAGTCTTTTTTCTTGCCTTCTACATAAATACATCTACGTACTATGGTTCCTACATCTTTTAGAGTTTTAATCTGCATTTAAATTACAGACCTGTGTGACATCTTGATCGAATTTCAACATCTATACCTATGTATGTTCATTGTTATTACATTGTTAAAATACATGAAAAATATATTCCTACCAAGATGATGCATTTTAAAAAGCTACTATAAGACTATACTTAGATACCAGGATTCTCCACCAGAGGGGAGTAAAGTTTTACTTATACATTTAAAAATGTATCAATACTTTCTTAGTTTTACCCACTCTAGAGCTGCACTCAGACTCCTGAAATATTCCTCCAGAGAGACATGGAGTAACCTTAACAAATATTTTACGTATACCCCCTTGTTCCTTAGTATTTAATTTGTGATACTATTTATACACTCTTTTATGTACTTGATTTTTATACCACACTATTATTGTCTCTTATGCAATTAGTTATGCATCATTCTCTAAAATATCTTGGGTCCGAGAGTGGCCTGGTTTGTTATTTTATTTTCTCCCCAAAGTCCCCCATTATTTCATCAATCTAGCCCAGGAGGTCCAAATGAGGCCCCCTTATATCTTAGGGGGAAATTATTGTTTTATTTTATATCTCACTATATTTTAAGGGAAAAATATGAGGTTCATTTTTTATTTGTTTTCTTAGGCAATATGTGTTTTCCTATTTTGACAAGTCCTTATTTGGAGATGTTTATGTCAGCGATTTCTTCTCTTGTATGTTTGGAACTCTGTGATATAATTTGCCTGTTGTACTTCTTCTACAACCTCAATAATAAATATAATAATAAAAAAAAGAGGCATTTTTAAACTGTGTTCAGGGCCTTTTCTCCCTGGGAGTCTAGGATTCTATTCAAATCTGTTTGTGGTTCCCAAAAAAAGAGGTAACTTTTCGACCCATTTTAGACCTAAAATGTCTCAACAAGTTTCTCAGGGTACCGTCCTTCAAGATGGAAACCATTCATTTCATTCTTCCTTTGATCCAAGAGGGTCATTTCATGACGACCATAGACCTGAAGGACGCGTATCTTCATGTTACCATTCACAGGTATCACCAGTTCCTGAGATTCGCTTTTCTAGCAAGCACTTTCAATTTGTTGCTCTTCTGTTTGGCCTTGCCACAGCTCCCAGAATTTTCACAAAGGTTCTGGGGGCTCTTTTGGCAGTTGTCGGGTCTCAGGGAATTGCGGTGGCGCCTTACCCGGACAACATCTTGATGAGTCATCTTTTCAACTAGCAAAATCTCATACAGATATCTTTTTGTCTTTTCTATGTTCCCACGGATGGAAAGTGAATCTGGAGAAGAGTTCCCTTGTTCCAGCTACAAGGGTGTATGAAGATATTTTTTTTGCCTCTCTCCAGTCTACTGTTCGTCCATCAGTGGCTCAATGCATGGAGGTAATTGGTCTGAAGGTTGCTTCCATTGACATCATTCCTTTTGCTCGATTCCATGTGAGAGCTCTACAATTATGCATGCTCAGACAATGGAACGGAGACCATTTAGATCTATCTCAGAAAATAGATCTGGATCCGTTAACAAGAGTCTCTCTTTGTTTTTCTCTCTTTGTTTTTCTCTCTTTGTTTTTCTCTCTCTTTGTTTTTCTCTCTTTTTTCTTTTTCTCTCTTTTCTTTTTCTCTCTTTTCTTTTTCTCTCTTTTCTTTTTCTCTCTTTTCTTTTTCTCTCTTTTCTTTTTCTCTCTTTTCTTTTTCTCTCTTTTCTTTTTCTCTCTTTTCTTTTTCTCTCTTTTCTTTTTCTCTCTTTTCTTTTTCTCTCTTTTCTTTTTCTCTCTTTTCTTTTTCTCTCTTTTCTTTTTCTCTCTTTTCTTTTTCTCTCTCTCTCTCTCTTTTTCTCTTTTCTTTTTCTCTTTTCTTTTTCTCTCTTTTCTTTTTCTCTCTTTTCTTTTTCTCTCTTTTCTTTTTCTCTCTTTTCTTTTTCTCTCTCTCTCTCTCTTTTTCTCTTTTCTTTTTCTCTCTTTTCTTTTTCTCTCTTTTCTTTTTCTCTCTTTTCTTTTTCTCTCTTTTCTTTTTCTCTCTTTTCTTTTTCTCTCTCTCTCTCTCTCTTTTTCTCTCTCTCTCTCTCTCTCTTTTTCTCTCTCTCTCTCTCTTTTTCTCTCTCTCAGGAGACCCTCCTGTGTGATTGTGACCACGGACGCCAGCTTGCTAGGCTGGGGAGCAGTCTGGGACTCATTAAAGGCTCAGGGCCTGTTGTCTCGGGAGGAGTCTTCTCTCTCCATAAACATCTTAGAGTTGAGAGCGATCTTCAATGCCGTGATGGCTTGGCTTTAGTTGTCTTTAGCCTGGTTTATCAGATTCCAGTCAGACAACATAACCTCAGTGGTTATTGTTATTTTGGAATGTTTTGTTTCTTATTGCTATTTCCTCTGCTCGCAGAGTTTCTGAACTCTCTGCTATGCAATGTGATTTCCCTTACCTTATTTTTCATGTGGATAAAGCGGTCCTTCGTACTAAGTTGGTGTTTCTCCCTAAGGTGGTTTCGGATCGAAACATTAATCAGGAAATTGTTGTTCCTTCTCTTTGTCCTAATCCTTCTTCCCATAAGGAACGTCTTTTACATAACTTTAGATGTTGTGCGCTCTTTAAAATTTTATCTACAAGCTGCTAAAGATTTTCGTCAGTCTTCTGCCCTATTTGTTTGTTTCTCTGGAAAGCAGAAGGGTCAGAAGGCCTCTTCTACTTCTCTTTCCCTCTGGTTGAGAAGTATGATTCGTTTTGTTTATGAGACTGCTGGACAGCAGCCTCCTGAGAGAATTACAGCTCATTCTACTAGGGCTGGCTCCTCATCTTGGGCTTTAAAAAATGAAGCTTCTGTGGAACAGATTTGCAAGGCGGCTACATGGTCCTCTCTGCATACTTTTTCTAAATTTTACAAATTTGATATTCTTGCCTCGGCTGAGGCCTCTTTTGGGCGAAAGGTTCGTCAAGCGGTGGTGCCTTCTGTTTAGGTCCGTCTGTCTTGTTCTCCCCCCCTGTTCATTTTGTGTCCTCTAGCTTGGGTATTGGTTCCTACTAGTAATTGGAATGATGTTGTGGACTCTCCATGTCTTAGGAAAGAAAACAAAATTTATGCTCACCTGATACATTTTTTTATATCAGGACATGGAGAGTCCACAACCACACCCTTAAATAAGACAGTATTTTTTTTTTAGACCTCAGCCACCTCTACACCTTTGTATTATCATCCTTTTTCCATTTCCCTTCGGCCGAATGATTGGGGTTATGGGTAAGGGAAGTGACACTTAACAGCTCTGCTGGGGTGCTCTTTGCCACCTCCTGCTGGCCAGGAGTGAATATCCCCATAGTAATTGGAATGACATTGTGGACTCTCCATGTTCGGAAAGAAAGAAATTTATCAGGTAAGCATACATTTTATTTTTTAAACAATAAAAAATCTGGAGTAGACTCTCCCTTTAAGTTAATGGACCAGTCAATACAGTAGATTTGCATAATCAACAAATGCAAATGATAAGAAGACAATGCAATAGCACTTAGTCTGAACTTCAAATGAGTAGTAGATTTTTTAAAAATAAATTGCAAAGTTATGTCTATTTCCACTCCCCCTGTACCATGTGACAGCCATCAGCCAATCACAAATGCATATACATATATGCAGTGAATTCTTGCACATGCTCAGTAGGAGCTGGTGACTCAAAAAGTGTGAATATAAAAAGACTGTGCACATTTTGTTAATTGAAGTAAATTGGAAAGTTGTTTAAAATTGCATGCTGTATCTGAATCTTGAAGTTTAATTTTGAGTGAGTGTCCCTTTTTAAAGGGACAGTCAACCCAAAATTGGTTCTAACTCATACATATAAAGTTGCAACCGATTATTATTTTCAAATTCAATTTTCTACCATATATCGTTAGCATGTAAAAAAAACCTTACTATTTTCGGCTCTGCTGTTTTAAAATGTCCGCCTGCCCCCTCCCCTATTTCGTCGCCAGCAGTCTGTGATCGCAGTAACTTTGCGATCCTACACGTTCCCGTTTGTTGCGCAATGCGCCGATTTTAGCTCACATAGAGCTTTATCCTGCCAGGAGCACTTTTCTCCTGACATTTGTAATAAATACTTTCAGCTCTTAAACACATTTGCTGCAGATATCGCCTTTTCCCTCCTCCCCCAGTTACCTCCCTTCCACTGGAGAATAAATGAAAGGAGACTAGACGCATCAAATTGTCTTTAGAAACCAGCTACTTCCGTTCCGGCTGCAGTGTAAATGGATACGGAGTATGGCTTTCAAAAAATCTACCTTTTCTGCAAAACTAAATATTACAGCCCTCAAAGCTTTCCTTGTGACAGGCTGTAGTTATGAAGCACATTTTACATTCATTCAATTTTAAACCACTTTCCACTTTACTTCTATTATATAATTTGTTTGGTTTTCTTGATATCCTTTGGTGAAAATGATACCTAGGTAGGCTCAGGAGCTGCTAATTTGTGGCAACATATATATGCCTCGTGTTATTGGCTCCCAGTAGTGCATTGCTGCTTTTTAAAGGGCCATAATGCCCAAATGTTGAAACACTTAAATGTGATGTAGCATAGCTGTAAAAAGCTGACTAGAAAATATCACCTGAGCATCTCTATGTAAAAAAGAAAGATATTTTACTTCAAAATGTCCTAAGTATTCACACCCCATTGAAAAGGGCTTTAAGCAGAAAATCAGTATGTCTGTCCCGGGACAACTAAGGGAGTGAGCTTTCATGCACACTCGTGTTATTTCCCTATTCAGTTTAAGGAAGTTTACTATGAAATCTCATAAGAGTTAAGTGAAATCTCATGAGATCACAGTAAAAGAGTTCATGGCCTCAGCATTGTTGATGCTGATTGGCTGTAGTTCATTTCTTCCCTTTTATTTATTTTTTTCCTGCAGCTGGACAACATCTGAAGTATAACTTTTTACACAGCACTTACTCTGGTGAGCTGAGGAGATTGTGAGGTAAAATGTCTTCCTTTTTTACATAGAGATGGTCAGGTGATATTTTCCTGTCAGCTTTTTACAGTTATGCTGCATCACTTTCAAGTGGTTTAGCATATGAGTATTATGTCCCTTTTAAACAAAGGATACCAAGAGAATGAAGCACATTTGATAATAGAAATAAAAAGGAAAGTTGTTTAAATTGTATATTCTATCTGAATTATGAATGAGAAAAAAAAGATGTTTTTCAAGGGTATATGATTCACAGGGCGATTTTGTGGAATAACAAATAGGTTTTAAAACTTTTCATTTTAAAATAAAATAAAGTATGTAAGTGTTATAGGCACAATAGAAATGTTAGAAGTAGTTCCAGTTTAGGTGTCCATTCCAACTTTTACTAAAATTTTTGTTAGTTTTTTTCTGTTTTTATCTGTGTAGGCTGAATAAAAGTTTTTTCTCTCTACAGGGGTGAACGGGGAACTTCTGGAGGCCAAGTCTTTTGACATGTGGAGCGGAGGTGAGTTGCCAAATTATTGGCCTGTAAAGCTTTCAACAACCTCTTCCAAGGCCTCGGGCACAACAGATGGCGATGTCTCTTTTAGCTTTGCTTATTGCCAAATTTTACATGGATTCATTTCTTTCCTAAGATATGGTGAGTCCATGGCTTCATCAATTACTGTTGGGAATACCACTCCTGGCCAGCAGGAGGCGGCAAAGAGCACCACAGTCGAACTGTTAAGTATCACTTCCCTTCCCACAACCCCCAGTCATTCTCTTTGCCTATGGTGCAAGGAGGAGGTGAAGTTTTAGTGTCTGATGGATTTATTTCACTTCAATCAAGATTTTATTATTTTGAAAGCCAGAGTAGGTTTGCTCTCATCTTTCTTCTCAAGATTGGGTCTAGCCATGCTCCATGTTAGTCTCTTCAGTAGGGCAGTGGTGGCATTCAAGCAGTTAGGAACTTGTGAGGTGGGCCTCACTGTGTTTTCCTAGCATGTTGCTGCCCCTGTATAGAAAGCCTAAGTAGGTTTACTCTGATCTTGTTGCTACAGCTCTCTGTGAGGAGTGACTTCCTCTCATACCGGGTAGGCTGTCGTCCTGCTGGACGACTAGAAGGCAGGTAAGTGCCTTTTGTCTTCTAGGTTTGGGAGACTGTGCACTTATGAATGTTAGGACCTGCAACTTAATTGGGACATTATATCCTTGTGAAGGATTTCTTAGAGCAGGATGCAGGCACGTTAAATTGTGACCAGGAGACGAGGGGTTAATTCTTTTTCCTGTAAGAGTATACCCTATTTTTTGTTAAGTTATGGCTCATAAGCAGAGGTTTTATAAGGGTTCTTAATACCTCAGAGGATAATTCCTTTATTCACTGTCAGGGCTTGTGAAAAATGTGTTACAATCTGTTTTTAATTATATTTACTGAGTCAGTTTAAAATGGTATGTTTCACTGATTGTTAGCCACCTTTATTGCTATGGGTTCATAGCTTGCCTGTCACTGTCATTTATCTCAGCACGGCGGAACATGAGATTTATTCTGCTTGCAGAGTCCAAACAGAATTAATGGCGGGTTTTTTTAAGCCTGTGCTTTTCCGACTTGGGAGGTCGTCATGTGACCAGGTTTCTTTTCCGCTTTCTTAGCGGAACGGCGCCATTGCCTTGCGAAGTTAGATAGCGTCTTCTAAATGCGGCTATGCCTGCAGTTCTTAATTAATTTTAGCTCAGTGGAGTTTCGTGTTTAGCTGTCTAAAACGCTAATGTGCTCTTTTAAAGTGACAGTATTGTTTTTTATTCAAATTAAATATTTGATTATGTGGCTACTCTTATGTTTGTTCTGTGAAGGGTCAAACTAGTACAGTGGTATACATCACAGATTCGGACAGTACATTAACTAAAGCATGCCTCTGTCTCACTTGTTTTAGATTAAAACTGGCCCAATTAATATATTCATAGATCATATCGGAGTCCTTTGTAAAGATTGACTACTGATTCTATGATTGAGACAGAGTTGATTTGCTAATGCAACTCTGCTGCAAAATTTCTCCTGCCCTATTTAAGTTACATAGGTTGTTGCCCTCTGAGCCTTATGTCTCCAAGGATGATGCTGTTCAGGCAATGCCACATCTTTCTCCTTAAACATCCCAAGCCACTATGGTGTCACATGCAGTGCACTGTGGTTCTTATTAATCTCCTGGAGGAGCTTGTTGCCTGCAGAAATTGCTGCTCAGGTATATTCAGCGGTATCTGTGGCATTATCTGCTTTCCTATTATAAAGGGGAATCACAATAGGAACATTAGAGATTCAGAGAGCAAGGTTTCTGGTCCACCTGCTGCTACTAAGGTTCCCTTCCTCATAGGATTGATGAGGAGGATACGTCCGTAGTCTCTGAGGGTGAAGTCTCAGGTTCGGACAGTATAGTTCCTTCATCTGATGCTGAAGTAGTATCCTTCAGATTTAAGCTTGGACACCTTCCTGTAGGTTAAAGGAGGTTTTGGCTACTTTGGAGTGACTCCGATACGTCTGTCGTTGTCAACCCTAAAGAATCTAGTAAACTTTATAAATACTAGGATTCTTCTGTGGAAATTTTTCCTGTTCCAGACCGTGCTAGGAGATTTTTCACAGGAATGGGAGTAGTCAGGGATTCCTTTTTCCCCGTCTCCTGTCTTTAAAAGAATGTTTCCTGTCGCTGTCTCCATTAAATATCATGTCGCACAGGGCCTAAAGTAGTAGGACATTTCTCCTCTGGCTAAGAGAACTATGATTCCTAGAGAGGATAGCTGTTCTTTTCAGGATCAATGACTAAGCTGATGGCTTACATGGAAGTTTGTTTTTCCACTGTGTGAAGTGCGGCATCTTAATGTGCGATGCCTTGTTTGATTCTAATTTGGTAGAGACTCCTTTGGAGGAGATCCAGTACAGAATTAAGGCTCTTGAGCTAGTCAACTCTTATTTCTGATGATACCATACACGTTTTTCAGCCGGGAGCCAGGATATCTGGCTTTGCAGTGCTAGCATGCGGGGCGTTGTGGTTATATTCATGGGCAGTGGATTTTTCCTTTTGGGTCCAAGCTTCTGGAGCTTCCTTACAAGGGTAAGACCTTGTATGGTCCTGATCTGACAGGAATATTTCTGATATTACGGGTGAAAAGGGTCTTTTCTACCACTAGGAAAAATGAATAGACCTAAAGGATTTTGCACCCAATCCGGGATCAATCCAGGTGGGGGGCGGAATCTCTGTCTTCAGACATGGATACGAGATGTCCCAGATAGGCTGTGGACATAGTATCTCAGGTTTTCTACATAGAATTTTACCTTCCTCCCATAGGCAGGTTCCTCCTCTTAGTTTTATCTGCAGGCCAGATAACAACAGTGAGACAATTTTGAAGTGTGTTAAGGACCTCTCTTCCCTGTAAAAGATAGTTCCAGTTCCTGTAAGGGAACATAGTCTAGAATTCTATTCATTCCTGTTCGTGGTACCCGAAAAAGAGGGAATTTTTCGTCCTCTGATAGATCTAAAGTGTCTCACCAAGTTTTCTCATGGTACCGTCCTTCAAAATGGAGAACGGTGGTTCCATTATACCTTTTGGTCCAAGAGGGTCAGTTCATGGTGACCATAGACCTGAAGGACGTGTATTTTCAAGTGCCTGAGTTTTGCCTTTCTGTCAAACATTTTCAGTTTTTGGCTCTTCCCTTTGGCCTTGCCACGGCTCCCAGAGGGGGCTATCTTGGCAGGGATCAGGTTTCGGAGTATTGTGGTACCCTTCCTGGACGACACAATGGTTCAGGCGCCATCTTTTCAACAAGCAAACTCTCATACAGAGATCTTGTCTTTTCTTCATTCCCACGGATGGGAAGTGAATCTGAAAATGGGTTCCCTTGTTCCAGCTACAGGGGTAGTTTTCTTATGGACTATATTAGTTCCTATCTCTGAAAATATTTTTGTCAGAGGTCAGAAAAATCTAGAATTCTTTCCTCTTGCCTCTCTCTGCACTCTACTGTTTGGCCCTTCAGTGGCTCAATGTATGGAGGTAATTGGTCTGATGGTTTCTTCATTGGGCATTATCCCTTGCTCGATTCGATCTGAGAGTTTGCTGTTTTGCATGCTCAGATAGTGGAACGGGGATTATGTGGTTCTGTCTCGGAGGATAGATCTTGATCTGTCGGCATGAGATTCTTTCCTGTGGTGGATTTCACAGGAGCACCTGTTTCGGGACACATCCTTCAGGAGTCCTTCCTGAGTAATGACGCCAGCCTGTTGGGAGGAGTCTGCTATACCATAACCATCTTGGAGTTGAGTGTTCTACAATGTTCTGATGGCTTGGCCTCAGTTGTTCAAGACAATTTCATCTTGGTGGTTTACATCAACCACCTGGGTGGAACCTGGAGACCCTTAGCCATGTTTGGCATGGGTTGTTTGGTGGGTGGACGCTCACATTTGTTGTCTCTCCACTATTCGCATTTCAGGAGTGGATTAATGGGAGCGGATTTCTTGAGTAAGATCATTTCGGGGAGTGGATGCTTCTCCCGGAGGTAATCACAAGGTTAACCCTCAAATGGGGGGTGGAGTTGGAGATGGCAGTACTTCAAGCTTTCTCGTTATGTTAAAGGGTATAGAGATCAGCAGTCTTATCTGTTAAAATCCCTGGCGGTTATTTGGGATTTCAGTCTGACATCCCTGTTACTCTGCTCTCCTTCCACGAGTCTTTGCTCGTATCACATAAGAGTGGGCATCTGTATTTTCTCCAACATAGGTGTGTCCGGTCCACGGCGTCATCCTTACTTGTGGGATATTCTCTTCCCCAACAGGAAATGGCAAAGAGCCCAGCAAAGCTGGTCACATGATCCCTCCTAGGCTCCGCCTTCCCCAGTCATTCTCTTTGCCGTTGTACAGGCAACATCTCCACGGAGATGGCTTAGAGTTTTTTAGTGTTTAACTGTAGTTTTTATTATTCAATCAAGAGTTTGTTATTTTAAAATAGTGCTGGTATGTACTATTTACTCTGAAACAGAAAAGAGATGAAGATTTCTGTTTGTAAGAGGAAAATGATTTTAGCAACCGTTACTAAAATCGATGGCTGTTCCACACAGGACTGTTGAGAGGAATTAACTTCAGTTGGGGGAACAGTGAGCAGACTTTTGCTGCTTGAGGTATGACACATTCTAACAAGACGATGTAATGCTGGAAGCTGTCATTTTCCCTATGGGATCCGGTAAGCCATTTTTATTACAGAAAGAAAAAAAGGGCTTCACAAGGGCTTTCTAAGACTGTAGACATTTTCTGGGCTAAATCGATTTATATTTTATACTCCATAGCCTTGAGGAATTATTTTAATCTTGGGAATTATGTAAAATAACCGGCAGGCACTGTATTGGACACCTTATTCTCTAGGGGCTTTCCCTAATCAGAGGCAGAGTCTCATTTTCGCGCCTGTATTGCGCACTTGTTTTTGAGAAGCATGACATGCAGATGCATGTGTGAGGAGCTCTGATACATAGAAAAGACTTTCTGAAGGCGTCATTTGGTATCGTATTCCCCTTTGGGCTTGGTTGGGTCTCAGCAAAGCAGATACCAGGGACTGTAAAGGGGTTAAATATAAAAACGGCTCCGGTTCCGTTATTTTAAGGGTTAAAGCTTCCAAATTTGGTGTGCAATACTTTTAAGGCTTTAAGACACTGTGGTGAAATTTTGGTGAATTTTGAACAATTCCTTCATACTTTTTCGCAATTGCAGTAATAAAGTGTGTTCAGTTTAAAATTTAAAGTGACAGTAACGGTTTATTTTAAAACGTTTTTTGTACTTTGTTATCAAGTTTTTGCCTGTTTAACATGTCTGAACTACCAGATAGACTGTGTTCTGAATGTGGGGAAGCCAAGGTTCCTTCTCATTTAAATAGATGTGATTTATGTGACACAAAATTTAGAGAAAATGATGCCCAAGATGATTCCTCAAGTGAGGGGAGTAAGCATGGTACTGCATCATCCCCTCCTTCGTCTACACCAGTCTTGCCCACACAGGAGGCCCCTAGTACATCTAGCGCGCCAATACTCCTTACTATGCAACAATTAACGGCTGTAATGGATAATTCTATCAAAAACATTTTAGCCAAAATGCCCACTTATCAGCGAAAGCGTGACTGCTCTGTTTTAGAAAATACTGAAGAGCATGAGGACGCTGATGATATTGGTTCTGAAGGGCCCCTACACCAGTCTGAGGGGGCCAGGGAGGTTTTGTCTGAGGGAGAAATTTCAGATTCAGGGAAAATTTCTCAACAAGCTGAACCTGACGTGATTACATTTAAATTTAAATTGGAACATCTCCGTGCTCTGCTTAAGGAGGTGTTATCCACTCTGGATGATTGTGAGAATTTGGTCATTCCAGAGAAACTATGTAAAATGGACAAGTTCCTAGAGGTCCCGGGGCCCCCCGAAGCTTTTCCTATACCCAAGCGGGTGGCGGACATTGTAAATAAAGAATGGGAAAGGCCCGGCATACCTTTCGTCCCTCCCCCCATATTTAAAAAATTGTTTCCTATGGTCGACCCCAGAAAGGACTTATGGCAGACAGTCCCCAAGGTCGAGGGGGCGGTTTCTACTCTAAACAAACGCACCACTATACCCATAGAAGATAGTTGTGCTTTCAAAGATCCTATGGATAAAAAATTAGAAGGTTTGCTTAAAAAGATGTTTGTTCAGCAAGGTTACCTTCTACAACCAATTTCATGCATTGTCCCTGTCACTACAGCCGCGTGTTTCTGGTTCGATGAGCTAGAAAAGGCGATCAATAATAATTCTTCTTCTTATGAGGAGATTATGGACAGAATTCGTGCTCTCAAATTGGCTAATTCTTTCACCCTAGACGCCACTTTGCAATTGGCTAGGTTAGCGGTGAAAAATTCTGGTTTTGCTATTGTGGCGCGCAGAGCGCTTTGGTTAAAATCTTGGTCAGCGGATGCGTCTTCCAAGAACAAATTGCTTAACATTCCTTTCAAGGGGAAAACGCTGTTTGGCCCTGACTTGAAAGAGATTATCTCTGATATCACTGGGGGCAAGGGCCACGCCCTTCCTCAGGATAGGTCTTTCAAGGCCAAAAATAAACCTAATTTTCGTCCCTTTCGCAGAAACGGACCAGCCCCAAGTGCTACGTCCTCTAAGCAAGAGGGTAATACTTCTCAAGGCAAGCCAGCCTGGAGACCAATGCAAGGCTGGAACAAAGGAAAGCAGGCCAAGAAACCTGCCACTGCTACCAAGACAGCATGAGATGTTGGCCCCCGATCCGGGACCGGATCTGGTGGGGGGCAGACTCTCTCTCTTCGCTCAGGCTTGGGCAAGAGATGTTCTGGATCCTTGGGCGCTAGAAATAGTCTCCCAAGGTTATCTTCTGGAATTCAAGGGGCTTCCCCCAAGGGGGAGGTTCCACAGGTCTCAATTGTCTTCAGACCACATAAAAAAACAGGCATTCTTACATTGTGTAGAAGACCTGTTAAAAATGGGAGTGATTCATCCTGTTCCATTAGGAGAACAAGGGATGGGGTTCTACTCCAATCTGTTCGTAGTTCCCAAAAAAGAGGGAACATTCAGACCAATCTTAGATCTCAAGATCCTAAACAAGTTTCTCAAGGTTCCATCGTTCAAAATGGAAACCATTCGAACTATTCTTCCTTCCATCCAGGAAGGTCAATTCATGACCACGGGGGATTTAAAGGATGCGTATCTACATATTCCTATCCACAAGGAACATCATCGGTTCCTAAGGTTCGCATTCCTGGACAAGCATTACCAGTTTGTGGCACTTCCGTTCGGATTAGCCACTGCTCCAAGGATTTTCACAAAGGTACTAGGGTCCCTTCTAGCGGTGCTAAGACCAAGGGGCATTGCAGTAGTACCTTACTTGGACGACATTCTGATTCAAGCGTCGTCCCTTCCTTAAGCAAAGGCTCACACGGACATTGTCCTGGCCTTTCTCAGATCTCACGGGTGGAAAGTGAACGTAGAAAAAAGTTCTCTGTCTCCGTCAACAAGGGTTCCCTTCTTGGGAACAATAATAGACTCCTTAGAAATGAGGATTTTTCTGACAGAGGCCAGAAAATCAAAACTTCTGAACTCTTGTCAAATACTTCATTCTGTTCCTCTTCCTTCCATAGCGCAGTGCATGGAAGTAATAGGTTTGATGGTAGCGGCAATGGACATAGTTCCTTTTGCGCGCATTCATCTAAGACCATTACAACTGTGCATGCTCAGTCAGTGGAATGGGGACTATACAGACTTGTCTCCGACGATACAAGTAAATCAGAGGACCAGAGATTCACTCCGTTGGTGGCTGTCCCTGGACAACCTGTCACAGGGGATGAGCTTCCGCAGACCAGAGTGGGTCATTGTCACGACCGACGCCAGTCTGGTGGGCTGGGGCGCGGTCTGGGGACCCCTGAAAGCTCAGGGTCTTTGGTCTCGGGAAGAATCTCTTCTACCGATAAATATTCTGGAACTGAGAGCGATACTCAATGCTCTCAAGGCTTGGCCTCAGCTAGCAAAGGCCAAGTTCATACGGTTTCAATCAGACAACATGACGACTGTTGCGTACATCAACCATCAGGGGGGAACAAGGAGTTCCCTGGCGATGGAAGAAGTGACCAAAATCATTCAATGGGCGGAGACTCACTCCTGCCACTTGTCTGCAATCCACATCCCAGGAGTGGAAAATTGGGAAGCGGATTTTCTGAGTCGTCAGACATTTCATCCGGGGGAGTGGGAACTCCATCCGGAAATCTTTGCCCAAATCACTCAATTGTGGGGCATTCCAGACATGGATCTGATGGCCTCTCGTCAGAACTTCAAGGTTCCTTGCTACGGGTCCAGATCCAGGGATCCCAAGGCGACTCTAGTAGATGCACTAGTAGCACCTTGGACCTTCAAACTAGCTTATGTATTTCCGCCGTTTCCTCTCATCCCCAGGCTGGTAGCCAGGATCAATCAGGAGAGAGCATCGGTGATCTTGATAGCTCCTGCGTGGCCACGCAGGACTTGGTATGCAGACCTGGTGAATATGTCATCGGCTCCACCATGGAAGCTACCTTTGAGACGAGACCTTCTTGTTCAAGGTCCGTTCGAACATCCGAATCTGGTCTCACTCCAACTGACTGCTTGGAGATTGAACGCTTGATCTTATCAAAGCGAGGGTTCTCAGATTCTGTCATTGATACTCTTGTTCAGGCCAGAAAGCCTGTAACTAGAAAAATTTACCACAAAATATGGAAAAAATATATCTGTTGGTGTGAATCTAAAGGATTCCCTTGGGACAAGGTAAAAATTCCTAAGATTCTATCCTTCCTTCAAGAAGGTTTGGAGAAAGGATTATCTGCTAGTTCCTTGAAGGGACAGATTTCTGCCTTGTCTGTGTTACTTCACAAAAAACTGGCAGCTGTGCCAGATGTTCAAGCCTTTGTTCAGGCTCTGGTTAGAATCAAGCCTGTTTACAAACCTTTGACTCCTCCTTGGAGTCTCAATTTAGTTCTTTCAGTTCTTCAGGGGGTTCCGTTTGAACCCTTACATTCCGTTGATATTAAGTTATTATCTTGGAAAGTTTTGTTTTTGGTTGCAATTTCTTCTGCTAGAAGAGTTTCAGAATTATCTGCTCTGCAGTGTTCTCCTCCTTATCTGGTGTTCCATGCAGATAAGGTGGTTTTACGTACTAAACCTGGTTTTCTTCCGAAAGTTGTTTCTAACAAAAACATTAACCAGGAGATAGTCGTGCCTTCTTTGTGTCCGAATCCAGTTTCAAAGAAGGAACGTTTGTTGCACAATTTGGATGTTGTTCGTGCTCTAAAATTCTATTTAGATGCTACAAAGGATTTTAGACAAACATCTTCCTTGTTTGTTGTTTATTCTGGTAAAAGGAGAGGTCAAAAAGCAACTTCTACCTCTCTCTCTTTTTGGATTAAAAGCATCATCAGATTGGCTTATGAGACTGCCGGACGGCAGCCTCCTGAAAGAATCACAGCTCATTCCACTAGGGCTGTGGCTTCCACATGGGCCTTCAAGAACGAGGCTTCTGTTGATCAGATATGTAAGGCAGCGACTTGGTCTTCACTGCACACTTTTACTAAATTTTACAAGTTTGATACTTTTGCTTCTTCTGAGGCTATTTTTGGGAGAAAGGTTTTGCAAGCCGTGGTGCCTTCCATCTAGGTGACCTGATTTGCTCCCTCCCTTCATCCGTGTCCTAAAGCTTTGGTATTGGTTCCCACAAGTAAGGATGACGCCGTGGACCGGACACACCTATGTTGGAGAAAACAGAATTTATGTTTACCTGATAAATTACTTTCTCCAACGGTGTGTCCGGTCCACGGCCCGCCCTGGTTTTTTAATCAGGTCTGATAATTTATTTTCTTTAACTACAGTCACCACGGTATCATATGGTTTCTCCTATGCAAATATTCCTCCTTTACGTCGGTCGAATGACTGGGGAAGGCGGAGCCTAGGAGGGATCATGTGACCAGCTTTGCTGGGCTCTTTGCCATTTCCTGTTGGGGAAGAGAATATCCCACAAGTAAGGATGACGCCGTGGACCGGACACACCGTTGGAGAAAGTAATTTATCAGGTAAACATAAATTCTGTTTTTAATAGTTTCTGCATAGTCTTGCAGGATCTTGATACAGACCTTGCGGGGATGTATCTCTTCCACCTTGGTGGTTGTTCCTGAGGAGGGACCTTCTAATCAGGGTCCATTCTTTCGTTTCTCTGAAGCTTTCTGCTTGGAGATTGAACGCTTAGTTATGTCTATGCATGGTTTTTCTGAGTGGGTCATTGAGACCATGATTCAGGCTCGCAAGCCTTTTACTAGAAAGATTTACCATAAGGTATGGCGTAAATTTCTTTATTGGTGTGAATGCAAGGACTACTCTTGGAGTATGGTCAGGATTCCTAGGATTTTGTCTTTTCTCCAGGAAGGTCTGGAGAAGGGTTTGCTAGTCAGTACCCTGAAGGGTCAGATTTCTGCATTTTCTATTTTGCTAGATAAGCATCTGACGGACGTGCCAGAATTTTTTTTTGTCAGGCCTTGATCAGAATAAGGCCTGTGTTTATAGGGACACTGAACCCAAAATTTTTCTTTTGTGATTCAGATAGAGCATGATTTTTTAAGCAACTTTCTAATTTACTCCTATTATCAAATTTTCTTTATTCTCTTGGTATCTTTATTTGAAATGCAAGAATGTAAGTTTTGATGCCGGCCCATTTTTGGTGAACAACCTGGGTTGTCCTTGCTGATTGGTGGAAAAATCCATCCACCAATCAAAAAGTGCTGTCCAGAGTTCTTAACCCAAAAAAGCTTAGCTGGCTTTTATTTAAAATAAAGATAGCAAGAGAACGAAGAAAAAATAATAATAGGAGTATATTAGAAAGTTGCTTAAAATTGCATGCTCTATCTGAATCACAAAAGAAAAAAAATGGGTTCAGTGTCCCTTTAAGTCTGTTGCTCTTCTTTGGAGCCTTAAAGGGACATAATACTCATATGCTGAATCACTTGAAACTGATGCAGTATAACTGTAAAAAGCTGACAGGATAATATCACCTGAGCATCTCTGTGAGGTAAAATATCTTCCTTTTTTACATAATCTCCTCAGCTCAGCAGAGTAAGTTCTGTGTAAAAAGTTATACTCGGCTGCAGGTTAAAAAAAAAAAATGAAGAATTGAATAGCAGCCAATCGGCATCAACAGCGCTGATTTCATGAACCCTTTTACTGTGATCTCATGAGATTTCACTTAACTCTCATGAGATTTCATTGTAAACTTCCTTAAACTGAATAGGGAAATAAGATGAGAGTGCACGTAAGCTCGCTCCTTCCGCTGTCCCGGGACAGACATATTAATTTGCTGCTTAGAAGTCATTTACAATGGGATGCGGCTACTGGGAAACTTTTGCGGTAAAATATCTTTCTTTTTTACATAGAGATGTTCAGGTGATATTTTCTAGCCAGCTTTTTACAGCTATACTGCATCACTTTCAAGTGTTTAAACGTTTGGGTATTATGGCCCTTTAACTTTGTAGAGTTTTACAGCAGGCTCCGTTTGAGCCTTTGCATTCCATAGATATTAATTTGTTATCTTGGAAGGTTTTGTTTCTTATTGCTTCTCTTCTGCTGGGAGAGTTTTCGGAATCTCAGCCTTGCAGTGTGATTTGCCTTTTCGTATCTTTCTTGTCGATAAGGCGGTTCTTTGTACTAAGTTAGGTTTACTTCCTATAGTGGTTTTGGACAGATATATTACGCAGGAATTTGTTGTTCCTTCTCTATGTCCCATCCTTCTTCTCATAAAGAGCTTTGTTGCGCAACCTGAATGTTGTGTGTGCTTTATCATTTTTATTTTATACAGGCGACTAAGGATTTTCGCCAGTCTTCTACCCTATTTGTTTGTTTCTCTGGGAAACGTAAAGGTCAGAAAGCTAATGCTACTTCTATTTCTCTCTGGTTGAGAAGTATAATTAGTTTGGCTGATGAGACTGCTGGACTGCAGCCTCCTGAGAGAATTACAGCTCTTTCCACTAGGGCTGTCTCCTCTTCTTGGGCTTTCAAGAATGAAGCTTATGTGGAACAGATTTGCAAGGCTGCAACTTGGTTCTCTCTGCATACTTTTTCCCAATTTGATACTTTTGCCTCGGCTGAGGCTTCTTTTGGGAGTAAGGTTATTCAAGCGGTGGTGCCTTCTGTTTAGGTCTGCCTGTCTTGTCCCTCCCTATTCATCTGTGTCCTCTAGCTTGGGTATTGATTCCCAACAGTAACTGATGATTCCGTGGACTCACCATATCCGTAAATATATATAACATGTTTTTGTTTAACCATATCCGTAAATAAATAAATTTATCAGGTAAGCATTTTCTTTTTGTCATATACCACTAGTACATAAGAGACGAGAGACTTATCTACTATACATTTTCTATAATTACTTTTACATTGGGGAACTTTGCATGTTTCCTTATATTGTTCATATTTTTACTATTTTACTTTTTTCAAACAGAGATTAAATGTTTGTATCTGTTTTTTTGTTTGTTTGAATGTTTAAAGGTTTTTATGAAACCCTACAATAAAAATAAAAAAAGCTTTCAACAACCTCACATCCATATACATTTCCTCAGTGATCCCCAAATATTTCTGAAACTGCACACTTCAATTCTTCTCACGTGCTGCTGCTACACTACGGAACGCTCTACTGCGCTCCATCAGACTGTCTCCCACCTTGTGTAGTTTCACATGCTGCTCGTACACTGCAGAACGCTCTACTCTGCTCTATCAGACTGTCTCCCACCTTGTATAGTTTCACATGCTGCTCGTACACTACAGAATGCCCTACCTGCTCCATCAGACTGTCTCCCACCTTGTATAGTTTCCCTTGCTGCTCGTACACTACAGAATGCCCTACCTGCTCCATCAGACTGTCTCCCACCTTGTATAGCTTCCCATGCTGCTCGTACACTACAGAATGCCTTACCTGCTCCATCAGACTGTCTCCCACCTTGTATAGTTTCACATGCTGCTCGTACACTACAGAATGCATTACCTGCTCCATCAGACTGTCTCCCACCTTGTATAGTTTCCCATGCTGCTCGTACACTACAGAATGCCTTACCTGCTCCTTCAGACTGTCTCCCACCTTGTATAGTTTCACATGCTGCTCGTACACTACAGAATGCCTTACCTGCTCCTTCAGACTGTCTTTCATCTTGTATAGTTTCACATGCTGCTCGTACACTACAGAATGCCCTCCCTGCTCCATCAGACTGTCTCCCCACCTTGTATAGCTTCCCATGCTGCTCGTACACTACAGAATGCCTTACCTGCTCCATCAGACTGTCTCCCCCCTTGTATAGTTTCACATGCTGCTCGTACACTACACAATGCCTTACCTGCTCCATCAGACTGTCTCCCACCTTGTATAGTTACACATGCTGCTCGTACACAACAGAATGCCTTACCTGCTCCATCAGACTGTCTCCCACCTTGTATAGTTTCACATGCTGCTCGTACACTACAGAATGCCTTACCTGCTCCATCAGACTGTCTCTCACCTTGTATAGTTTCACATGCTGCTCGTACACAACAGAATGCCTTACCTGCTCCTTCAGACTGTCTCCCACCTTGTATAGTTTCACATGCTGCTCGTACACTACAGAATGCCTTACCTGCTTCATCAGACTGTCTCCCACCTTGTATAGTTTCACATGCTGCTCGTGCACTACAGCATGCCCTACCTGCTCCATCAGACTGTCTCCCACCTTGTATAGTTTCACATGCTGCTCGTACACAACAGAATGCCTTACCTGCTCCTTCAGACTGTCTCCCACCTTGTATAGTTTCACATGCTGCTCGTACACTGCGGAACGCTCTACTCCCCTCCATTAGACTGTCTCTCACCTTGTATAGTTTCACATGCTGCTCGTACACTACAGAATGCCCTCCCTGCTCCATCAGACTGTCTCCCACCTTGTATAGTTTCCCTTGCTGCTCGTACACTACAGAATGCCTTACCTGCTCCATCAGACTGTCTCCCCACCTTGTATAGTTTCACATGCTGCTTGTACACTACAGAATGCCTTACCTGCTCCATCAGACGGTCTCCCATTTTGTATAGTTTCACATGCTGCTCATACACTGCAGAATGCCTTACCTGCTCCATCAGACTGTCTCCCACCTTGTATAGTTTCACATGCTGCTTGTACACTACAGAATGCCTTACCTGCTCCATCAGACGGTCTCACATTTTGTATAGTTTCACATGCTGCTCGTACACTGCAGAATGCCTTACCTGCTCCATCAGACTGTCTCTCACCTTGTATAGTTTCACATGCTGCTCGTACACTACAGAATGCCCTCCCTGCTCCATCAGACTGTCTCCCCACCTTGTATAGCTTCCCATGCTGCTCGTACACTACAGAATGCCTTACCTGCTCCATCAGACTGTCTCCCCCCTTGTATAGTTTCACATGCTGCTCGTACACTACACAATGCCTTACCTGCTCCATCAGACTGTCTCCCACCTTGTATAGTTTCACATGCTGCTCGTACACTACAGAATGCCCTACCTGCTCCATCAGACTGTCTCCCACCTTGTATAGTTTCACATGCTGCTCGTACACTACAGAATGTCTTACCTGCTCCTTCAGACTGTCTCCCACCTTGTATAGTTTCACATGCTGCTCGTACACTACAGAATGCCTTACCTGCTCCTTCAGACTGTCTCTCACCTTGTATAGTTTCACATGCTGCTCGTACACTGCGGAACGCTCTACTCCGCTCCATCAGACTGTCTCCCACCTTGTATAGTTTCACATGCTGCTCGTACACTACAGAATGCCCTACCTGCTCCATCAGACTGTCTCCCACCTTGTATAGTTTCACATGCTGCTCGTACACTACAGAATGTCTTACCTGCTCCTTCAGACTGTCTCCCACCTTGTATAGTTTCACATGCTGCTCGTACACTACAGAATGCCCTACCTGCTCCATCAGACTGTCTCCCACCTTGTATAGTTTCACATGCTGCTCGTACACTACAGAATGTCTTACCTGCTCCTTCAGACTGTCTCCCACCTTGTATAGTTTCACATGCTGCTCGTACACTACAGAATGTCTTACCTGCTCCTTCAGACTGTCTCCCACCTTGTATAGTTTCACATGCTGCTCGTACACTACAGAATGCCTTACCTGCTCCTTCAGACTGTCTCTCACCTTGTATAGCTTCCCATGCTGCTCGTACACTACAGAATGCCTTACCTGCTCCATCAGACTGTCTCCCCCCTTGTATAGTTACACATGCTGCTCGTACACTACAGAATGCCTTACCTGCTCCTTCAGACTGTCTCCCCCCTTGTATAGTTACACATGCTGCTCGTACACTACAGAATGCCTTACCTGCTCCTTCAGACTGTCTCCCCCCTTGTATAGTTTCACATGCTGCTCGTACACTACAGAATGCCTTACCTGCTCCATCAGACTGTCTCCCACCTTGTATAGTTACACATGCTGCTCGTACACTACAGAATGCCTTACCTGCTCCATCAGACTCTCTCCCCCCTTGTATAGTTTCACATGCTGCTCGTACACTACAGAATGCCTTACCTGCTCCATCAGACTGTCTCTCACCTTGTATAGTTTCACATGCTGCTCGTACACTACAGAACACCTTACCTGCTCCATCAGACTGTCTCTCACCTTGTATAGTTTCACATGCTGCTCGTACACAACAGAATGCCTTACCTGCTCCTTCAGACTGTCTCCCACCTTGTATAGTTTCACATGCTGCTCGTACACTGCGGAACGCTCTACTCCGGTCCATCAGACTGTCTCTCACCTTGTATAGTTTCACATGCTGCTCGTACACAACAGAATGCCTTACCTGCTCCATCAGACTGTCTCCCACCTTGTATAGTTTCACATGCTGCTCGTACACAACAGAATGCTTTACCTGCTCCATCAGACTTTCTCCCACCTTGTATAGTTTCACATGCTGCTCGTACACAACAGAATGCCTTACCTGCTCCTTCAGACTGTCTCCCACCTTGTATAGTTTCACATGCTGCTTGTACACTGCGGAACACTCTACTCCGCTCCATCAGACTGTCTCCCCACCTTGTATAGCTTCCCATGCTGCTCGTACACTACAGAATGCCTTACCTGCTCCATCAGACTGTCTCCCACCTTGTATAGTTTCCCTTGCTGCTCGTACACTACAGAATGCCTTACCTTCTCCATCAGACTGTCTCCCACCTTGTATAGTTTCACATGCTGCTCGTACACTACAGAATGCCCTCCCTGCTCCATCAGACTGTCTCCCACCTTGTATAGTTTCCCTTGCTGCACGTACACTGCGGAACACTCTACAATCTACATGACAATCTACCCCACACCTTATGACGCCTCAACCTGTAGATTTAAAAGGGCTATTATGCAAAAATATTATTCATCAGAGCATGTCATTTTATTACTATCTATCCTGCAGGTCGTTTCTGTTTAAAGGGACAGTCTAGTATAAATTAAACTTTCATTATTCAGATAGGACTTTTAATTTTAATTAACTTTCCAATTTACTTTTATCATCAAATTTGCTTTTTTCTCTTGGTATTCTTAGTTTAAACTAAACATAGGTAGGCTCATATGCTAATTTCTAAGCCCTTGAGGGCTGCCTCTTATCACAGTACACGTACAACACAAAGAGACAGAAAGTACATGTGGGCCATATAGATAACACTGTGATCAGGCACAGGGGGTTATTTAAGATTTAGCACAAAACAATGCTAAATTTAAGACAATAGATAATAAACAGTCACAGTCATGTGATCAGGGGGCTGGAAGAAGGTTCCTAGATACAAGGTAATCACAGAGGTAAAATGTATATTAATATAACTGTTGGTTATGCAAAACTGGGGAATGGGTAATAAAGGGATTATCTATCTTTTAAAACAATAACAATTCTATGGTTGACTGTCCCTTTAACCTTTGCTAAGCTCTAGCACTGCTGATTGGCTCAGTGGCGGTTTCTGCCTTGGACCAGCAGTTCTCTGTGACTCCCAGGCAGTACTTTAATATGGGCTATAAATATACACATTTACACAAATGAATGAGGACACAAAATAAATCTGGTGTTTGTCTCTTTTAGATGTGTCACAGCTGATGAAGTTCTTATTACCAATACACGAAGGGACTTTGGTTCTGGTCGCTTCGTATGATGATCCGGCCACAAAGTTAGTCATTCTGTTTCTGTCTATCCTTTTATGTTTTCAGCCGTGTACAAAATGAGTTCGGTTTTAGAAATTATTTATATGTAATTCGTTTGAAATACACTTTAGAATGGCCAGAACAGATTTCAAAATTCTTGTAATCTGTATTATCTTTTGTATTATATCAGCAGCAAAATAAAAAAAAAATAAAACCTTTAATTTTAAATGTCCCATTTTAACTCCGGCAGCCTCCTACACGTCTAGTTGCACAACACAGCCCTTCCTGAATCCTGCGACACAATATATCAGAAATAAAGAGCGGAACTGCAAAAAAGTCTGCACATACAATACATGTTTTATATATAAACTGTATATATCAGCAATTAAGTGCTGCATTGCAAAAAAAAATCTGTACACACAACAAATGTTTTATATATATATTATATACACATTATATATTGGCAGAAGATATGCATAAACCATGTGTTCTAAAAAGCATTTAAAATGTAATGTTGTTTGCAAAATTAGCATTATTATCTGTTTCAGGGATATACCCCTTAAAAAACATGTTGAGTGTGTTTTTATTTCTCTGTATATCTTTGTTAGCTGTGATTTATTCGGAACAGATATAAATAAACATCTGTAATAAATTGACCATACTAGCCAACTGTGAACCCTTTCAACATACAGTAACACGATCGTCTTTGCTGAAACTGGTTTTCAATAGCCAAATTTCTCCAACCACATGTCTTATTTGGAGGAGCCAATTTGGACTAACTAGAGTAAAAAAGACTAGCCACAGCATTTTTTTTGTAGTATCCTAAGAGGCTAGTTAGGATCAGATACTTGGGGTAAAGCTTGTGAAGTCTGCAGTGTGCACAAATTACAGGAAAATTAATCAAAATAAATACAAATATATTGCAGATACTATGAATAATTAAACATTTTATGTTAAATATCAGTGTTTCATGCCCCTAACAGGATTTAGATAAAAAAAACATTGACAGGACACATTAGCTACACACACTGCTACAGCTGCTGAGTTCATGCAAGAAACATACAGAGTAGCTTTGCAGATGCTTTTAGGAAGCTGTAAATAACCAATAGTGGGGTTATTCGTGTTTTGGAACTTTTTTATGTGTGAATTATTACACATTGATCATTCCTGGATTCTAACTACTGTCTGTCACTCTAAGGATGACTGAGGATGCCCGAAAACTGTTTGCAGAGCTGGGCAGCACGGCAATAAAAGACGTAGCGTTCAGGGACAGTTGGGTGTTTGTAGGAGCAAAGGGTGTGCAAGATAAAAGTCCATTTGAACAGGTGAGGATTGTATTTTTATTTATTTTTTTACTCCGTTTATAAACTTTGTCTGCAAAGTAAATGTTTTGTAACAATTTTATATTTTATTTTTATTGTTTTGCCTCTCTGTAGCTAATAAAGAACAGTAAGAGCAGCAACAAGTACGAGGGTTGGCCAGAAGCTGTGGAGCTGGAGGGCTGCGTCCCTCAGCGCACGCAAGATTTGGAGTGACGGGAACGAGAATAAAATGTTACTGTGGAGAGGTAGCTGGAGTGGCCAGACCTGGGCTTACCATAATACAGCTGGACTTTCTGTCTGACTCCCATTTGCACCTTTGGCTGGGGGTAGAGATACTACGGCAATCGTTAAGATGCGCAGTTTATAATTAATTGCACTGAAATTGACTTTCTTTTACGAGTTATGTACAGACATAGATAATACTCAGATTCACTGAGATATCCAAGAATAAACCCTCCCGATATCTGAATTGGGCAGCTATTTGTCTACTGTCCAACAACTGCGGTTCCGGAAACTGCAAGTCACCATTATTATTTTTTTTTTAGCTATAACTGGCTGACTGTCCTTCCAAGAAAATCAAACTATATAATTAAATGGAAACTAAGGGCTATAATGGCCCAATCTGTTTGACGTATTTATTATCATATTTTAAATAACTGATTTTATTATAAATGCGCTGTTTTTTGTTTTTTTTCACCTACTGACCAGTAAGTTGTTTTGTATATTCTCAACCTTTCGTCATGGTTTAAAAATGTATTTGTTTCCATTGGCTGTTATGCATTGTTTGACAACCAAAGGGGTGAAAGACAAACTTGTATATAAGTAATATGTTCTAGGTATTAACACCTGTAAATAGGCAACCTTTTTCTCTTTGAACTGTACATTGATGCACAAGAGGTTTGCTGCACTTTTTGGCTGAACAGTAATTTTAGGAACATTTTGTGATTGTATCTGTGCCCGACTTCCTTGCATTAAATCGAAACACCATAACACCCAGGTGCCGTAGGTATTGGTAAGCATAAAATAGTATAGGTAGATCTATCTATCATTTAATAGGAAGTTGACAATAAAAGACAGTGCTACTAACTTACACATTATGTTTTATAAACTGATACTATACAGTAAAGAGGGGTTTTGTATTATATGGACCGCCCACTAGGAATCGGACATGTACACAAGGAACTGTTAAAAAGTCAAAAACAATTTCTGGGTCTCCATTGTAAATGTAGAGTAAAAATCCTTTATTCACAGCTTGTGCTGTGGCAAAGTATATGAAAGTTATCAGGAAAAAAAAAAAAGATTGTAAAAACCATAGTATATCTGCTTTTTTAAAGGGCTGAAGATTCATATTAACTAGAAACTTGCTGGTCCAAGACAGTGTTGATAATAATTTAAGGTTGTAAAGCCTGTGATCTCAAGAATAAAATCCTTTATTCTCTGGCGGATTATTCTGTTCTTTTGTACCACACAGTTTAAAGGTAAGGCTGATATTAATATTTATTAGATATATTTGTTAATTTTTAATGTGCTGAGAAATATAGGCATTTTCCTGTCAAGGTGTAAGTATTACCTATTTTTTTATTATTTAAATACTACATTTAGGTCCAGTTTACGAGTGGCACGCCAATCGTTACGCATGAGCGATATTGGGTTTATTGCGGCTGTTTGCACGCATCAGATTTAGCACTTGTATAACACGTTGAAATAGAACGCCCTTCTTTATATCTTCTCTCTCTTCTTTTTCTCTTTCCTCTTTCTCTCCCCTTATCGGTGAATACGTTTAAGCGTTCACGATATTCTAACTTCTGCTTATACCACGCATCAGGTTAGCGCAAGAGCAAAAACTTTTTACTTTCAACTTGAAATATGAGCGCTACCCAATGCAGAGAAAAAAAGCTTACTTCTAGCCGGGTTAGCGCAGGAGCAATAAATACCACCCCACTTGTCGTCTGGCCTTTAAAGGGCCATTATAGTAACAAAAAAAATTATGATGACATTTTAAACAACTTTCCAATTAAATAATACATTTAAATGGCCACTATAGTCGAAAAATGATATGATGTAATTTTTTAAGGCCTCTGTGTTTAACCCCTGCAAAGGTGTTAAACACATAGTAGAAGTACCACTTGGAACTCACAGAGCACTGCTGGGCCAAACCGGAAACTGATGGTGATTTAATCCATTGCACTAGTTGCACAACACAGCTGTGCTATTAACGCTGCTGATTGGATAAGCTTGATATAGCTAGAGCTGCTGATTGGATCAACAGCAGTTTCTGCTCGGAACCAGCAGTGCTCTGTGGATCTCAAGTAATACTTCTACTATGTGTTGAACCATTTTGCAGTGGGTTAAACACATAAATGTGTAAGGTCACTAGTCTTACAATTACATCATATAATTTGTTGACTATAATGTCCATCAAATGTATTATTTAATTGGAAAGTTAAATAATACATTTGGGGTTTCATGACTGGGTTTGGCGTTAACCCCTTGGATACAAGAGAGGTGTTGTGAAACAGTGCTTTGCAGATCTATATGGCATTCAAATGATTAAAAGGTCTTCTACCTGGCTGCATAGGTGACATTTTTACTGCCATAATATAGCCGCTGTTTAGAGGTCCTGGCTAGTTTGTGTGTCTAATATATAATACATTTTCCCTTTTAAAAATAATGTTCTTAAAAACATTATTAATAAGGTCCTTGAAAATTGTGATTTACTGTATGAATGAAATGGAAATGTAATTAATATTTAAATCACTTTAAGGAACAAATCAAGACTTTGACTAGACCATCCTGTATTACAGATCTGGGTGAGTCCCAGTACAACAGATCCATGTATATGATACATTTGCAATATTTTGTGTAGTCCAATTTTAAGTACATAATGAGTCAAGAGACATTGTCACCTCACCAGTACATTTAGTGTTGTCACGTGTCTAGTATTTCAGCTGCCTGTTCACTATAATATATGTAAAAGGCTGCACATTTAACTAACGGTATCTGACCTGGGGTCTAACATTGACATATGATTGACAGGGGCTGATTTGAGAGCTGGTGTGGGCATATGGCTGACAAATACATATAGCTGATAAGTGCTGTGCTCCATAGGTCTGATGTGTACATATAGCTGATAAGTGCTGTGCTCCATAGGTCTGATGTGTACATATAGCTGATAAGCGCTGTGCACCATAGGTCTGATGTGTACATATAGCTGATAAGCACTGTGCACTATAGGTCTGATGTGTACATATAGCTGATGAGCGCTGTGCACTATAGGTCTGATGTGTACATATAGCTGATAAGCGCTGTGCACTATAGGTCTGATGTGTACATATAGCTGATAAGCGCTGTGCTCCATAGGTCTGATGTGTACATATAGCTGATGAGCGCTGTGCACTATAGGTCTGATGTGTACATATAGCTGATGAGCGCTGTGCACTATAGGTCTGATGTGTACATATAGCTGATAAGCACTGTGCTCCATAGGTCTGATGTGTACATATAGCTGATGAGCGCTGTGCACTATAGGTCTGATGTGTACATATAGCTGATGAGCGCTGTGCACTATAGGTCTGATGTGTACATATAGCTGATAAGCGCTGTGCACTATAGGTCTGATGTGTACATATAGCTGATAAGCGCTGTGCTCCATAGGTCTGATGTGTACATATAGCTGATGAGCGCTGTGCACTATAGGTCTGATGTGTACATATAGCTGATGAGCGCTGTGCACTATAGGTCTGATGTGTACATATAGCTGATAAGCGCTGTGCTCCATAGGTCTGATGTGTACATATAGCTGATGAGCGCTGTGCACCATAGGTCTGATGTGTACATATAGCTGATGAGCGCTGTGCACCATAGGTCTGATGTGTACATATAGCTGATGAGCGCTGTGCTCCATAGGTCTGATGTGTACATATAGCTGATGAGCGCTGTGCTCATGTTTCTGATGTGGGTATTTTGCTGATGAGCACTGTGCTCTGCGTGTGTGTAATGTAAGCATATAACTGGCAAGTGTTCTGCTCTGATGTGTGATATACAGTAACCACAGGGCTAGACTGGCCTACAGGGAGACCACAAGACTTCCCTGTGGGCTGGCAGGCCTGAACTGAAGACTGGCTAGGAACAGGTTTATTTTCAGAGGCAGATCAGAAGAACTCATGGCAGGATTTCTCACTAGGTGCCCAATTCTAAAAATATTGCTGGATCGAACGTGGTTTACCCTACAGACACTGTCTGAATACCATAAAAAAGGAGCCATCCCTGCAAGTGGCAAGATGTCTCCCATACAAAGTAATGCAGCTCGCTGGAAAGAGACCCTTCGCTGGGGGGAGTGAAGTTAGCAAGGAACAGCAGATTCACTTGAAATTAAAATATTGCAGTCAATACAAATCAAATTACTTTGCTTTTTTTGTGTATGGTATCTTACAATCTCCTCTATTTTCACATGATTTTCCATTAGTGTAATGATTGACTATTTTGACACAATATAAACACTTTTTTGTTTGCGAGAAAAAAACAGCAAGATCTGTAGGGGGGAATAGAGAATACGCCAGACCTGGAGGATAAATTTCAGTTACACCCATGGAACGCCCCTGTTCAGACCACTAGTAGAGGCGGGGACATTTAATTTTACAAAATAAAAATAATGTGCTTTGAATTGCGGATTAGAAATATGAATTCTCTTGCATTTATTTTTGCATGTGCAGTGTAGTTTTATTACGATTTCTACTGTGAACCTTAAATCATTTAGTTCCTGCAGAATTTTACGTTTTTCATAAAGTACGATTTTTAAAACGATTAAACAATACAAATTTTTACTGCATATTTATAATTTAATATCTCTTTTATTCATTGTATCAGTTTTTTTAATTTTAGATTTTTATTTTATGAGTCCTATTGTATAGTATGGGAACACCCCTTTGCGAGACACACTGTTATCATTGTAAAAACTGCTTTTATAGAATTAGGACAAAGTCTTCATAGTACTTATTTATTTATTTACTACCATTTTTACCTTTTTAAAGCTCCGACAATAAGCGCAGCTCTCCCGCCCGCCATATTGTGTAATTGATTGACAGGTGATGATTCTTAAAACAACATCCTTGTTTCCGTTTGTGCAAAGGGGCTGAACGCCCGGGGGGGAGGACAAGGATTAGTTGTTTTAAAAATCATCACCTGTCAAATCAATTACACAATATGGTGGGCGGGAGAGCTGCGCTTTTTCTCGGAGCTTTAAAAAAGTAAATAAATATAAAAAATTTGATGAATTAAACTCTGCATCATTTTTAAAAGTCTATTCAATGTCGTGAGCAATAACGCTTAAGTTTACATTCACTTTAAAGAGACAGTCTACTCCAAATTTTTTATTGTTTAAAATAATAGATAATTCCTTTTATTACCCATTCCCCAATTCTGCATAACCAACACGGTTATATTAATATTCTTTTTACCTCTGTGATTACCTTGTATCTAAGCATTTGCAGACTTCCCCCCCCATATCTCAGGGCATTTTAAACAATTAGTGCTGACTCGAGAATAACTCCATAGGAGTAAGCACAATATTATTTACATGACACTCATGAACTAGCCCTGTCTGGATGTGATTAGCTATAAAAAAAATGCATAAGATAAGAGGCGGCCTGCAGAGGCTTAGAAACAGGTAGAAATTTTGATTTTTTTTAAAGGTTATAAAGTATATTAATATAACAATATTGATTGTGCAAAGCTGGAGAATGGGTAGTAAAGGCATTATCTATCTTTAAACAATAAGTTTTTTGGTGTAGACTGTCCCTTTAAGCATTGCAGGAGAGCCAACATGGTACAGTTATAAATCTGGTTCTGCGCTTGTCCCTTCCTCTTTACAGAATGCTGCTTATCAGTGGAATGCAACAGCTTTGGCAGTTAATAAATTATCTATACTCATCTGTCTGCCTAGCATGAGTCTTCAAAATTATTTCACACACAGCCCAGATCTTCAGTGAGCAGCTATACACAACTATTTTAACCCATTCCTCTTCAGTGGTGTAGTGGATATTCCCCCTTATTTTTTGTTTGAATACTACTGTAGTGCTGCAAGATTGTGGCAATTATGGTCTGTTTTATGTAGGGTGACCATATTGCCGCTTTAAAAAGGGACACGCATGAAAAATACATATGGCAGGGTTTTTATAATGGAACATTATTCAAAACATTTCTTTAAACAACCCTGACATATGTATTTTTCATATGTGTCCCTTTTTAAAGTGGCTATATGGTCACCCTAGTTTTATGTGAATGCTTAAAGGGACACTGAACCCAAATTTTATCTTTCATGATTAAGATAGCGCATACAGTTTTAAGCAACTTTCTAATTTACTCCTATTATCATTTCTTTCATGTAATTAGCAAGAGTCCATGAGCTAGTGACGTATGGTATATACATTCCTACCAGGAGGGGCAAAGTTTCCCAAACCTTAAAATGCCTATAAATACACCCCTCACCACACCCACAATTCAGTTTTACAAACTTTGCCTCCTATGGAGGTGGTGAAGTAAGTTTGTGCTAGATTCTACGTTGATATGCGCTCCGCAGCAAGTTGGAGCCCGGTTTTCCTCTCAGCGTGCAGTGAATGTCAGAGGGATGTGAGGAGAGTATTGCCTATTTGAATGCAGTGATCTCCTTCTACGGGGTCTATTTCATAGGTTCTCTGTTATCGGTCGTAGAGATTCATCTCTTACCTCCCTTTTCAGATCGACGATATACTCTTATTTATATACCATTACCTCTGCTGATTTTCGTTTCAGTACTGGTTTGGCTTTCTACAAACATGTAGATGAGTGTCCTGGGGTAAGTAAATCTTATTTTCTGTGACACTCTAAGCTATGGTTGGGCACTTTATTTATAAAGTTCTAAATATATGTATTCAAACATTTATTTGCCTTGACTCAGAATGTTCAACTTTCCTTATTTTCAGACAGTCAGTTTCATATTTGGGATAATGCATTTGAATTAATCATTTTTTTCTTACCTTCAAAAATTTGACTCTTTTTTTCCCTGTGGGCTGTTAGGCTCGCGGGGGCTGAAAATGCTTCATTTTATTGCGTCATTCTTGGCGCAGACTTTTTTGGCGCAAAAAAAAAAAAAAATCTTTTCCGTTTCCGGCGTCATACGTGTCGCCGGAAGTTGCGTCATTTTTTGACGTTATTTTGCGCCAAAAATGTCGGCGTTCCGGAAGTGGCGTCATTTTTGGTGCCAAAAATATGGGCGTCGCTTTTGTCTCCACATTATTTAAGTCTCATTTTTCATTGCTTCTGGTTGCTAGAAGCTTGTTCTTTGGCATTTTTTCCCATTCCTGAAACTGTCATTTAAGGAATTTGATCAATTTTGCTTTATATGTTGTTTTTTCTCTTACATATTGCAAGATGTCTCACGTTGCATCTGAGTCAGAAGATACTTCAGGAAAATCGCTGTCTAGTGCTGGACCTACCAAGCTAAGTGTATCTGCTGTAAACTTTTGGTAGCTATTCCTCCGGCTGTTGTTTGTATTAATTGTCATGACAAACTTGTTAATGCAGATAATATTTCCTTTAGTAAAGTACCATTGCCTGTTGTAGTTCCTTCAACATCTAAGGTGCAGAATGTTCCTGATAACATAAGAGATTTTGTTTCTGAATCCATCAAGAAGGCTATGTCTGTTATTTCTCCTTCTAGTAAACATAAAAAATATTTTAAAACTTCTCTCCCTACAGATGGATTTTTAAATGAACATCATCATTCTGATTCTGATGATTCTTCTGGTTCAGAGGATTCTGTCTCAGAGATTGATGCTGATAAATCTTCATATTTATTTAAAATGGAATTTATTCGTTCTTTACTTAAAGAAGTACTAATTGCTTTAGAAATAGAGGATTCTGGTCCTCTTGATACTAATTCTAAACGTTTAGATAAGGTATTTAAATCTCCTGTGGTTATTCCAGAAGTTTTTCCTGTTCCTAATGCTATTTCTGAAGTAATTTCCAAAGAATGGGATAAATTGGGTAATTAATTTACTCCTTCTAAACGTTTTAAGCGATTATATCCGGTGCCGTCTGACAGATTAGAATTTTGGGACAAAATCCCTAGAGTTGATGGGGCTATTTCTACCCTTGCTAAACGTACTACTATTCCTACGTCAGATGGTACTTCATTTAAGGATCCTTTAGATAGGAAAATTGGATCCTTTCTAAGAAAAGCTTATCTGTGTTCAGGTAATCTTCTTAGACCTGCTATATCATTGGCTGATGTTGCTGCAGCTTCAACTTTTTGGTTGGAAACTTTAGCGCAACAAGTATCAGATCATGATTCTCAAAATATTATTCTTCTTCTTCAGCATGCTAATAATTTTATCTGTGATGCCATTTTTGATATTATTAGAGTTGATGTCAGGTTTATGTCTCTAGCTATTTTAGCTAGAAGAGCTTTATGGCTTAAGACTTGGAATGCTGATATGGCTTCTAAATCAACTCTACTTTCCATTTCTTTCCAGGGTAACAAATTATTTGGTTCTCAGTTGGATTCTATTATCTCAACTGTTACTGGTGGGAAAGGAACTTTTTTACCACAGGATAAAAAATCTAAGGGTAAAAACAGGGCTAATAATCGTTTTCGTTCCTTTCGTTTCAACAAAGAACAAAAGCCTGATCCTTCATCCTCAGGAGCAGTTTCAGTTTGGAAACCATCTCCAGTCTGGAATAAATCCAAGCCTGCTAGAAAGGCAAAGCCTGCTTCTAAGTCCACATGAAGGTGCGGCCCTCATTCCAGCTCAGCTGGTAGGGGGCAGGTTACGTTTTTTCAAAGAAATTTGGTTCAATTCTGTTCACAATCTTTGGATTCAGAATATTGTTTCAGAAGGGTACAGAATTGGTTTCAAGATGAGACCTCCTGCAAAGAGATTTTTTCTTTCCCGTGTCCCAGTAAATCCAGTGAAAGCTCAAGCATTTCTGAATTGTGTTTCAGATCTAGAGTTGGCTGGAGTAATTATGCCAGTTCCAGTTCCGGAACAGGGGATGGGGTTTTATTCAAATCTTTTCATTGTACCAAAGAAGGAGAATTCCTTCAGACCAGTTCTGGATCTAAAAATATTGAATTGTTATGTAAGGATACCTACGTTCAAGATGGTAACTGTAAGGACTATCTTGCCTTTTGTTCAGCAAGGGCATTATATGTCCACGATAGATTTTCAGGATGCATATCTGCATATTCCGATTCATCCAGATCATTATCAGTTCCTGAGATTCTCTTTTCTGGACAAGCATTACCAGTTTGTGGCTCTGCCGTTTGGCCTAGCTACCGCTCCAATAATTTTTACAAAGGTTTTTACAAAGGTTCTCGGTGCCCTTCTGTCTGTAATCAGAGAACAGGGTATTGTGGTATTTCCTTATTTGGACGATATCTTGGTACTTGCTCAGTCTTTACATTTAGCAGAATCTCATACGAATCGACTCGTGTTGTTTCTTCAAGATCATGGTTGGAGGATCAATTTACCAAAAAGTTCATTGATTCCTCAGACAAGGGTGACCTTTCTGGGTTTCCAGATAGATTCAGTGTCCATGACTCTGTCTTTAACAGACAAGAGACGTCTAAAATTGATTTCAGCTTGTCGAAACCTTCAGTCACAATCATTCCCTTCGGTAGCCTTATGCATGGAAATTCTAGGTCTTATGACTGCTGCATCGGACGCGATCCCCTTTGCTCGTTTTCACATGCGACCTCTACAGCTCTGTATGCTGAATCAATGGTGCAAGGATTACACAAAGATATCTCAAATAATATCTTTAAAACCGATTGTACGACACTCTCTAACGTGGTGGACAGATCACCATCGTTTAATTCTGGGGGCTTCTTTTGTGCTTCCGACCTGGACTGTAATTTCAACAGATGCAAGTCTCACGGGTTGGGGAGCTGTGTGGGGATCTCTGACGGCACAAGGAGTTTGGGAATCTCAGGAGGTGAGATTACCGATCAATATTTTGGAACTCCATGCAATTTTCAGAGCTCTTCAGTCTTGGCCTCTTCTGAAGAGAGAATTGTTCATTTGTTTTCAGACAGACAATGTCACAACTGTGGCATACATCAATCATCAAGGAGGGACTCACAGTCCTCTGGCTATGAAAGAAGTATCTCGAATTCTGGTTTGGGCGGAATCCAGCTCCTGTCTAATCTCTGCGGTTCATATCCCAGGTATAGACAATTGGGAAGCGGATTATCTCAGTCGCCAAACGTTGCATCCGGGTGAATGGTCTCTTCACCCAGAGGTATTTCTTCAGATTGTTCAAATGTGGGAACTTCCAGAAATAGATCTGATGGCGTCTCATCTAAACAAGAAACTTCCCAGGTATCTGTCCAGATCCCGGGATCCTCAGGCGGAGGCAGTGGATGCATTATCACTTCCTTGGAAGTATCATCCTGCCTATATCTTTCCGCCTCTAGTTCTTCTTCCAAGAGTAATCTCCAAGATTCTGAAGGAATGCTCGTTTGTTCTGCTGGTAGCTCCGGCATGGCCTCACAGGTTTTGGTATGCGGATCTGGTCCGGATGGCCTCTTGCCAACCGTGGACTCTTCCGTTAAGACCAGACCTTCTGTCGCAAGGTCCTTTTTTCCATCAGGATCTGAAATCCATAAATTTAAAGGTATGGAGATTGAACACTTGATTCTTGGTCAAAGAGGTTTCTCTGACTCTGGGATTAATACTATGTTACAGGCGCGTAAATCTGTATCTAGAGAGATATATTATAGAGTCTGGAAGACTTATATTTCTTGGTGTCTTTCTCATCATTTTTCTTGGCATTCTTTTAGAATACCGAGAATTTTACAGTTTCTTCAGGATGGTTTAGATAAGGGTTTGTCCGCAAGTTCCTTGAAAGGTCAAATCTCTGCTCTTTCTGTTCTTTTTCACAGAAAGATTGCTATTCTTCCTGATATTCATTGTTTTGTACAAGCTTTGGTTCGTATAAAACCTGTCATTAAGTCAATTTCTCCTCCTTGGAGTTTGAATTTGGTTCTAGGGGCTCTTCAAGCTCCTCCGTTTGAACCTATGCATTCATTGGACATTAAATTACTTTCTTGGAAAGTTTTGTTCCTTTTTGGCAATCTCTTCTGCCAGAAGAGTTTCTGAATTATCTGCTCTTTCTTGTGAGTCTCCTTTTCTGATTTTTCATCAGGATAAGGCGGTGTTGCGAACTTCTTTTGATTTTTTACATAAAGTTGTGAATTCCAACAACATTAGTAGAGAAATTGTGGTTCCTTCATTATGTCCTAATCCTAAGAATTCTAAGGAGAAATCGTTGCATTCTTTGGATGTTGTTAGAGCTTTGAAATATTATGTTGAAGCTACTAAGTCTTTCCATACAAAGAGAGAAGCGCTCTACCAGGAACGAACAACAGCTCAGTGGCTTGTTCTATGGCGATTTACCACCCGGAAGCAGCCTCTTTTAGACCAGTGTGCTTTTCACAGAAGAAAACTTTCCTGAAGTATATCAGTCTGATCCCGCCAAGTAAGGTCAGTCCAGCCCCGAAATACCAGGCAATTCTCCTCTGAACAAGGAACATGACAACCCCAGACGATCGTTTCGGCCTCCTATGGGCCTCGTCAGTGAGGTGCAGCCACATTCCTCTAAGCACACTGAGCAAGGAGTCCACGTCTGGTTTCCCCGCATCACCCATAGGGAGACTTCCCCAGGGTCATAATAATTTGCATACAAAGAGAGAAGCGCTCTACCAGGAACGAACAACAGCTCAGTGGCTTGTTCTATGGCGATTTACCACCCGTAAGACCACCCGTAAGACTTCTTTCCGTAAGACTTCTAGTCTATTTGTTATCTTTTCCGGTTCTAGAAAAGGCCAGAAAGCTTCTGCCATTTCTTTGGCATCTTGGTTGAAATCTTTAATTCATCTTGCCTATGTTGAGTCGGGTAAAACTCCGCCTCAAAGGATTACAGCTCATTCTACTCGGTCAGTTTCTACTTCCTGGGCGTTTAGGAATGAAGCTTCGATTGATCAGATTTGCAAAGCAGCAACTTGGTCCTCTTTGCATACTTTTACTAAATTCTACCATTTTGATGTATTTTCTTCTTCTGAAGCAGTTTTTGGTAGAAAAGTACTTCAGGCAGCGGTTTCAGTTTGAATCTTCTGCTTATGTTTTTCATTAAACTTTATTTTGGGTGTGGATTATTTTCAGCAGGAATTGGCTGTCTTTATTTTATCCCTCCCTCTCTAGTGACTCTTGCGTGGAAAGATCCACATCTTGGGTAATCATTATCCCATACGTCACTAGCTCATGGACTCTTGCTAATTACATGAAAGAAAACATAATTTATGTAAGAACTTACCTGATAAATTCATTTCTTTCATATTAGCAAGAGTCCATGAGGCCCGCCCTTTTTTTGGTGGTGGTCATGATTTTTGTATAAAGCACAATTATTCCAATTCCTTATTTTATATGCTTTTGCACTTTTTTATCACCCCACTTCTTGGCTATTCGTTAAACTGAATTGTGGGTGTGGTGAGGGGTGTATTTATAGGCATTTTGAGGTTTGGGAAACTTTGCCCCTCCTGGTAGGAATGTATATCCCATACGTCACTAGCTCATGGACTCTTGCTAATATGAAAGAAATGAATTTATCAGGTAAGTTCTTACATAAATTATGTTTTTTCTTCATTCTCTTGCTATCTTTATTTGAAAAGCAAGAATGTAAGTTTAGAAGCCGGACCATTTTTGGTTCACAACCTGGGTTGTCCTTGCTGATTTGTGGATAAATTCTTTCCAGGGTTCTAAACCAAAACTTGTCTGGCTCCTTAGCTTAGATGCCTTCTTTTTCAAATAAAGATAGCATGAGAACAAAGAAAAAATGTTAATAGGAGTAAAGTAGAAAGTTGCTTAAAATTGCATGCTCTACCCGAATCATGAAATAAAAAAATTGTGTTTAGTATCGCTTTAATGATAATTTTAAAGGGAAGGTATACATCAATTTTCATATACGTGCATGTAAATGGACACTATTATAAAGAAGAATATGTACACATACTGATCTTAAAATCCAGTATAAAACTTTTTTTTTTATTTAAATAATTTTGATGGAGGTGTTAAGGTAAACATTGCGAATACACAAAGAGACAGTATACAGTACATGAGTTTTTACAAATTTAGCATATGAGTGTCTTGAATTGCTCAACTAAAAATGGCTAAGGACAAAACAAGATAGAACCTAGATACTTCATAAAACAATGTTTTACATACACAAAAAATATGACACAATACATCACCTCCATTTTTACTTTTTTTCAGCTAAGTATAAAATAGATATACTATTAAAAGCCACTTTTGGACATCTTGGTACATTAAGGCACCTCAATGAGAAGGATTTCCATCTAAAGGGGAGGAGAGTCCACGGCTTCATTCATTACTTGTGGGAAATAAGAACCTGGCCATCAGGAGGAGGCAAAGACACCCCAGCCAAAGGCTTAAATACCTCCCCCACTCCCCTCACCCCCCAGTCATTCTTTGCCTTTCGTCACAGGAGGTTGGCAAAAAAGTGTCGGAAGATTTGGAGTAGTCTCTTATGGACGGTAGTACTCTTCGCAATGGCACTGCAGTTTTAAGTAGTCCTGTCAGCCTCTCCGTGAGAGCATGGGTGAAAGTTAGAGTCTGGAGATGCAGGGAGAGTCTTCCTGCTAAACCATCCCAACTCATTTTAACAGCTCCATAAGCAATTAGCGTTGACGAGTTTCGCTGCCTGCTTCTTAAACTCAAGTCCATGTCAGCAGCGATGCTACTACACTGTCACATTTGAGAGGCCGTGTTCCTGTTCCACGGTGTAGATTCTGGTAAGATTGTTTCATTTTATACACATAATGAGAACGCAGAAGACAGGGTCACAGTGTGATGCCTCTTATCTTTATAGAATCAAGGGTTAATATCCCTAGTAAGGGGATTATTGAACAGGGGGGGGTTTATACATAATATTGTTTATTGTGTCATTGCTGCGAGATGTGTGAGATGAAGCTCTGACAATGGGTGAACTTAGTCTCCTTCCGGGAGTATTTGCGCAGCTGTTTTGGCACGTTTTCTCCCCAGTGCAGGGGCAGTCCTGCAAGGCATTCCTTCTGACGGGGTGTGGCCTAATCTACTTCCTTGCTTGACTGACGGTGCAGGAGACGTAACGGTTTCTGTGGTCCGGGTCCTAGGAGGTGGTGAGTGCCCCGGCCATTAGAGGTTATAAAGGTGCCATTGTTTATATTTTATAATTAGTCCGTAATAAAGCCGCAATCTATGGAGGACTCTGAAACGTTAGAGGGTACTCCCTCTTTAACTAAGTCTAGTACCTGTGTTTATTGTGAGGAGGTTTCCGGTAGATCCGCCTGCTCAATTATGTTCCCCTTGCCTTAATAAGGTCTCTACTTCTCAAAAGAAGAGAATGTCTAGTACTACTGAGCTGTCCACCTCTGAGGGCTCCCCGTCCCTTGAGGTGCGTCCCCTACATTCATCTCCGAGTACACATGCAGCGCCCCAGGGCATGCCTATTTCTCCTTCGGGGGAAATCCGTTGGCCATCAGACTTTGCGGATCAACTGCAAACGGTGGTCTCTAAGGTGATTAGTGCCTTACCATGTTCTGCTAGGCGCAAGCATAGGGCAAAATATGGTGATCCAGCCCAGAAGTCATATACTCCTATGGATATCTCGGAAAGGTTATCAGCTGACGAGGACGACTCTGATTCTTCGAAGGAAGTTCCATCTGGATCGGAATCGATATCATCTAAAGCTCCGTCTGCAGAGGAGCCTGACTACATTTAGGATAGAGAATTTGCGCTTTTTGCTGAGGCAGGTGCTTGCTACTGTCGAGGTTCCAGAACCTAAACTACCGGAGGAACTCTCGATTCCTAAGCTTGATAAAGTGTATGAGGACAGGGTGGTACCTTAGACCTTTCCGGTTCCTGTTAAGATGGCTAACGTTATTAAGAATGAATGGGAGAGATTAGGTTCTTCCTTTTCCCCTTCTTCCGGACTCTCAGCTCGAGCTATGGGGGACCGTCCCTAAGGTGGATAGTGCTATCTCTATGCTCGCGAAGCGGACGACGATTCCTCTTGAGGATAGTTTGTCGTTCAAAGAGCCCGTGGATAAAAAGTTAGAAAACATGTTAAGAAAGATGTTTCAACATACGGGATTTGTTTTTCAGCCGGCAGTAGCTGCGGTTTCCAGAGCTGCGACATATTGGTGCAAATCTCTGACATGATCGAGAGGGAGACTCCCCTCGACGAGATACAGGAGATAATTAAGGCCTTGAGGGTAGCTAATTATTTTATTTGTGATGCCAATATGCAAATTATTCGCCTGAATGCTAAGATTTCAGGGTTTTCTGTACTAGCCCGCAGGGCTCTGTGGCTAAAGTCGTGGTCTGCGGACATGACTTCTAAGTCCAGAATGTTATCCTTTCCCTTTCAGGGAAAAATACCGTTCGGTCCAGGATTGGACTCGATCATATCTACGGTGACGGGAGGCAAGGGTGCTTTCCTACCGCAGCAGAAGAAGGTTAAACCTAAGGGATCTACTTTTCGTACGGACAAGACCCAACGCCAGCAGCCCACCGCGAAGCGGATCAGTCCAAGGGTGCTTGGAAACCAGCTTTCTTGGAACAAGTCCAAGCAGAACAAGAAGCTCACCGAAACAAAGTCGGCATGAAGGGGCACCCCCGACCGGTCCCCAGACCAAGTAGGGGGCAGATTATCTCTCTTCTTAGAGGCCTGGTTGCAGGATGTTCAGGACCTTTGGGTTCTGGAGATTGTCGCCCAAGGATACTGGATAGGGTTCAAAACTCATCCGCCCAGGGGCAGATTCCTCCTGTCAAACCTGTCTTCCAGACCAGAAAAGAGAGAAGCCTTTCTAGAATGTGTTAGGGTTCTCTCTTCTCTCAGAGTTATTGTACCAGTACCCCCAGCAGAAAGGGGTCTAGGTTACTATTCAAACCTTTTTGTAGTCCCAAAGAAGTAGGGCACGTTCCGCCTGATTCTAGACCTAAAATGTTTAAACAAGTTTTTGGCTGTTCCATCGTTCAAAATGGAAACGATCAGATCTATTCTACCCCTAGTTTAAGAGGGTCAGTGCATGATGACAATAGACTTGAAGGATGCCTACTTTCATGTGCCAATCCACAGGGATCACTTCAGGTTCCTGAGATTTGCGTTTCTGGGAGATGTATGAGATGAGGCTCTGGCAATGGGTGAACTTAGTCTCCAGTTTGTGGCCCTTCCCTTTGGTCTGGTGCTGCTTGCAGTAGCCAGATCCAGAGGCATTGCTGTGGCACCCTATCTGGGTGGAATTCCTGGGAACGATAATAGATTCTATATCCATGAGGATATTTGTCACAGATCAGCGACGAAGGAAGATTGCGTCCACTTGTCTTGTCCTTCAGTCCTACTCCAGTCCCTCTGTGGTGCAGAGTATGGAGGTGATCTGGCTCATGGTATCCAGCATCAATGTCATTCCATTTGCCAGGTTCCATCTCAGACCTCTTCAGTTGTGCATGTTGAGACAGTGGAACAGCAATCATACGGACCTATCCCAACAGATTTCTCTGGACAATTGGACGAGGGACTCCCTCTCTTGGTGGAGCCGTCTGGGACAACTGTCCATCTGGTAGGATGGGGAGCTGTTTGGGGTGCCAGGATGGCACAGGGAAAATGGTCTTGAGAGTTGAGTCTCCTCCTGATCAATATTCTGGAACTTCGAGTGATCTACAATGCTCTGAAAGCGTGACCTCTTCTGGGGTCGTTCAGCTTCATCAGATTCCAGACAGACATTACCTCTGTGGCTTACATCAACCATCGGGGGGAACGAGAAGTTCCCTAGCGATGAGGGAGGTTTCTCGGATATTGGAATGGGCAGAGTCTTACAGCTGCTCGCTCTCAGCAATCCACATTCCGGATGTGGACAATTGGGAAGCGGATTTTCTCAGCAGACAATCCTTCCATCCGGGGGAATGGTCTCTCCACCCGAGGTGTTCACGGAGATTTGTCAAATATGGGGGACTCCGGAGATAGATCTCATGGCGTCCAGACTCAATTGCAAGCTACCCAGATATTTGTCGCGATCCAGAGATCCCCAGGCAGAGCTGATAGATGCCTTGGTGGTACCTTGGAGCTTCAGCCTAGTTTACATTTTTCCACCATTGCCACTTCTTCCTCATGTAGTGGCCCGCATCAAGCAGGAGCAAGCTTCGACTATTCTGATTGCTCCGTTGTGGCCCCGGAGGACGTGGTTTGCGGATCTGGTGGGGATGTCATTGTCTCCTCCATGGAGGTTACCCTGTCGCAGGTCTGTTGGTACAGGGTCCCTTTCAACATCAAAATCTAGATTCTCTGAGGCTGACTGCGTGGAATGAATGCTTAGTCTTGACCAAGAGAGGGTTTTCTGAGAGAGTGATTGATACTCTCGTTCAGGCCAGGAAGCCGGTCACTCGTCGTATCTATCATAAGGTGTGGAGGATTTACTTGTCCTGGTGTGAGAAGCAGGGATATCCTTGGCACAAGTTTAAGGTATCCAGGATTCTGTCCTTTCTCCAGGATGGACTGGAGAAGGGGCTTGCCGCCAGTTCCTTGAAGGGACAGATTTCGGCATTATCTGTTCTGTTACACAAGAGGCTCGCTGAGCTTCCTGATATTCAGTCTTTTGTTCAGGCCTTGTCTAGAATCAGGCCTGTTTTTAGACAGTCTGCTCCTCCTTGGAGCTTGAACTTGATTCTGAAGGTGTTGCAGAGGGTTCCGTTTGAACCTATGCACTCTGTGGACATTAAGATTCTTTCTTGGAAGGGTTTTTTTTCTGTTGGCTATTGCATTGGCACGCAGAGTATCTGTGTTGGCGGCCTTGCAATGTGAGCCCCCTTATCTGGTTTTTCATGCTGATAAGGCTGTTCCCAAGGTTGTGTCTAACCGTAACATCAATAAGGAAATCGTTATTCTTTCTTTGTGTCCTATCCCCTCTTCTCCTAATGAGAGGTTATTTCATAATTTGGATGTGGTTCGTGCTATCTTCAGGCTACAATGGATTTCAGACAGACTACATCTCTTTTTGTGGTGTATTCAGGGTAGTGACTTGCAGTGACATCAGAGGCTGGTGAGGTACTGGCTATGATACCCCCGAGAAGCCCATATATAAAAAGAAAGAGACATCAGGTCGGTGCCAGTTAGCACTTTACAGGGAGACTGACTGTGCTCTGTAAAGTGAAGAGAAAGAGAACATATCTCAGTCAGTCTCTCTGTAAAGTGCTAACTGGCACATCCCTGATGTCTCTACCTTTTTATAACTGTGCTGACCACCCCATCACTGCCGGAGAGATTTTTTTTTCAGCCCCCTATTTTTGAGAGGCATTTGTTAACCCTTATGCTGCATAAGTCATGAAGCAGTCAGGGCTGCCAACTAGCAGAGAACGCTTTTGGAGCTGAGGGGACACAGGCCCCAATTGCATATTTTAGTTCATGTAGTAAAAGTCCTGGTATCCTTTCATGCAACCCCTAAGTCTTGTGCTGCCCACTGCATGTTGCTTCTTTTATTGTCAACTCAAGAGTATACTTTTGACCTTTTTTCTCCCATGCTTTTATAGAACCATATCTGTATTGGTAGGTATATTGACACTGGATTAGGTAAGAATTTCCTACCTAATCCAGTGTCCATATACCATCACCTACCAATATAGATATGGTTCTATAAAAGCATGGGAGAAAAAAGGTCAAAAGTATACTCTTGAGTTGATACCTCCCCTCTCCTCCAAAAGCGTTCTCTGCTAGTTGGCCGCCCTGGCTGCTTCACGACTTGTGCAGCATATAAAACCTCTACTTCCAGTCTTAACTTCTCCTCTTGTAAGGCTAACTTTGTATGATGAACAAAACAATAAGGGTTAACAGAATCAGAATCTGTCTACCTGTCCTCTAAAGTAGAAAAGAAACTGGTTTAAGAAGAAAGAAAAAAAAAAGACATGGAAATAAAACAATAATGACAATAAAGAAATTAAAACATTATATTTAATTCACAACAGAAATGGCCTCCAATATGGACTTTGTAACGTGACCTTGATTTTATTTAAAATAAGTATCTCAAATAACATATTAGTAAGATGGTGACTAATATAAAAAAAAGAAAGTGCAGGTGTAGTTTGGTACACTGCTCTGACTCTCTATTGATATGCTCTGCACAAAGCATTGTTTGGTAGAGCACACTCACACATTTTAATACTCAAATGCAAAATCTACTAAAAAAAAACACACGCAAAAAAAACAAAACACAAAATGTTAAAGGATCTTTTCATTAAGCTGATTTTAATGTCAAAATGTACCCATCTCTAGGACTGAGGATACTCACATACACTGACACCTCTAGGACTGAGGATACACACATACACTGACATCTCTAGGACTGAGGATACTCACATACACTGACACCTCTAGGACTGAGGATACACACATACACTGACACCTCTAGGACTAAGGATACACACATACACTGACACCTCTATGAGTGAGGATACACACATATACTGACACCTCTAGGACTGAGGATACTCACATACACTGACACCTCTAGGACTGAGGATACACACATACACTGACACCTCTATGAGTGAGGATACACACATACACTGGCACCTCTAGGAGTGAGGATACACACATACACTGACACCTCTAGGACTGAGGATACTCACATACACTGACACCTCTAGGACTGAGGATACTCACATACACTGACACCTCTAGGACTGAGGATACACACATGCACTGACACCTCTAGGACTGAGGATACTCACATACACTGACACCTCTAGGACTGAGGATACACACATACACTGACACCTCTAGGACTGAGGATACACACATACACTGACACCTCTAGGACTGAGGATACACACATACACTGACACCTTTAGGACTGAGGATACACACATACACTGACACCTCTAGGACTGAGGATACACACATACACTGACACCTGTAGGACTGAGGATACACACATACACTGACAACTTTAGGACTGAGGATACACACATACACTGACAACTTTAGGACTGAGGATACACACATACACTGACACCTCTAGGACTGAGGATACACACATACACTGACACCTCTAGGACTGAGGATACACACATACACTGACACCTCTAGGACTGAGGATACACACATACACTGACACCTCTAGGACTGAGGATACACACATACACTGACACCTCTAGGACTGAGGATACACACATACACTGACACCTCTAGGACTGAGGATACACACATACACTGACACCTCTAGGACTGAGGATACACACATACACTGACACCTCTATGAGTGAGGATACACACATACACTGACACCTCTAGGACTGAGGATACACACATACACTGACACCTCTAGGACTGAGGATACACACATACACTGATACCTCTAGGACTGAGGATACACACATACACTGACACCTCTAGGACTGATGATACACACATACACTGACACCTCTAGGACTGAGGATACACACATACACTGACACCTCTAGGACTGAGGATACACACATACACTGATACCTCTAGGACTGAGGATACACACATACACTGACACCTCTAGGACTGATGATACACACATACACTGACACCTCTAGGACTGAGGATACACACACATACACTGACACCTCTAGGACTGAGGATACTCACTGTTACGGTACCAACTGTGTACCAAGGGTTAACCCCAGATGAACAATGTCCTGCATAGGCAATCAGCAATTCACAACCCAGCCAGTTTCAGGTTTAAAACAGAATGACATTTATTAAAAGGCAGCACACAGATTTATACAGGTTTTTGACCCCCCCCTCAGATGGGGGTTGAAAGAATGTTGTACATTAGATAAAAGGGAGAAGCGCCCTTGACATGATACAATAGAATTATATTACTTAAATACTTTACTTAGGCAGATAACAACTTAAACACATTTGGCTTGTCTTATCACCTAGCGTCTGTTCTCTGAGGGTGATTAAACAATGGCCTGTTTATTACTTAAATGTAATTATAGCACACAATAGCTGAGGCCAGAAAACCTGTCTTTAGAAATTAGATTCTTAAAGCTAAACACAGTTAACTCTTTCAGTCCTGACAGAAGGGTCTGTCACATAGCTCCCCCCTTGTGGAACACTCCGGCAGACCCGGCTTGACCCTTTTGCGGGTCAACCTGGGGATGACCGGACTAGGAGGTGGTAGGCATGTCAGTTTGCTGGGACAATCCATCTGTATTCCCGTTATGAGAGAGAATCCCTGTCTGTATAAATAAGGGTTCAACCTCTTCAGTGCCCCGACTAGGGCTAAACAGTCCTTCAAAATATCATTGGCTTCTTTACGTGGTTTTTGTACCTGCTCTTTATAGATATCCACAATCCCTTCATACTGACATAGGGTGCCCTTGAGTTGCTGCACCTCCCTATGAGCCAGCGTCAGCTTCTCCTCCAGTGTCACTAAGTTTGTCCTTAATGTTTCATGTTCCACTCTCAAGCTGGTGTTTTCTGCAGTCTGTCGGTGCAGCTTGTCTAGCAGAGATTCCTGTTCTAAACGTGCTTTTTCCTCTGCACTCCTCTTCTCTCCCGCTAGCACTGTTACATGATTATTTAACGTGACCATTTTATCCTCTACGTGACTCTTCTCCTTCATCAGCGCATTGTAACGTGACTCCCACATATCAATAGCGGATAGAGATTTACTGAGCTCAGCGTCCTGGGGCTTAGCAGCAGGGGGGTCAGTCTCTGCTGCACGGATCTGAGCACGGGTAGTCACAGGGTTAACATCAGCGGGACCCATGGGAGCATAGGCAGAAACAAGGGGACCAAGGTATTTCCAAGGAGAACATCAGCTGGTAAATCCTTCATGACCCCCACATTCACAGGTCTAGCGCCCCCTCCCCAATCCAAATGCACCCTGGCAACAGGCAGGCGGAACACAGTGCCCCCTGCTACCCTCACAGCCACAGTGTCTCCTGTGTGCTGTTTCTCAGACACCAAGTTCTTTCGAAGCAAGGTCATGGTAGCACCAGTATCCCGTAGACCACTGACCTCCTTCCCATTCACTTTAACCAGTTGCCGGTTTATTCCGGTGGGCAGCTTGCACGGGGTCTGCCTCATGTAGGATGCCCCAGCATTCTTGCGCCTCTACGTAGCGGGCCGCAGGCTGAGGATTACGTGGGATTCCGCTAGCGGGTCTTCTCCAGGACTGTGCTTGGTTCGCTGCGTTTAGGGGACACTCTGGTCTTTTGTGCCCTAGTTGCTTACATCCAAAGCACCGAATAGGTTGTGAGTAGCCCCGCGAATTGAACCAGGCTCTCTGAGGGTAGTTCGTGGCCCGAGACCGTGTGGTATAGCGGTGTGCTGGGGGTTGGTAACTGGCAGGTGCTGGGGTGACTGGGGGTCTGTACTCCACTCTGGCAGGGGGCTTAGTGGTAGCAGTGTCCAGTTTGCGGGCATCCGTATACTCATCTGCCAAGCGAGCCGCTTCATGCAGGGTGGAGGGTTTACGGTCCCGAACCCCCTCTCGAACTCCTGCGGGTAACTTGTCGAAGCAATGTTCCAACAGGAATAGCTGCAGCACCTCTTCCCCAGATACGGCTTGGCACCCCGCTATCCAGTGAGCTGCTGTGCGGTGCACCTTACATGCCCACTCAAGGTAGGAATCACCAGCCAATTTAACAGTGTCTCTGAACCGTCTCCGGTATGCCTCCGGTGTAACCGCATACCTGGAGAGCAGAGCCTCTTTTACAGTATTATAATCCCCGACTTCCTCATCTGGAATGGCCCGAAAAGCCTCACTGGCCCGGCCGGATAATTTTCCGGATAATATCATGACCCAGTCCTCTGCGGGTACCTTGTGTAGTGCACATTGCCTCTCAAAATCCGCAAGGTACCCATCAATCTCTCCTTCTGTTTCCAGGAAGTTTTTAAAAGCTGCAAAATTTACTTTTCTCTTTTCCACTTGGGCTGCTGCAGCGCCGCTTTTGCGAAGTAGGTTGGCCTCCACAGCGGCTATGACCCGGTCGATAATTTCCGCAGATGGGTTGGGGCCATAATGTGCCAGTCTTATTTTAACCGCCCGATCAAAGCTTGCTTCTGCGGGGGTTCTGTCTGCTATACTGGGCCCATTGGTTCCTTCTGTCCCTGGTACTCTTTCCATCTTAGTCAGTATTGTAATAATCCCCCTCTTCCTGAGGTTACTGGCTTGTGTAGTTGCTCTTCTGGGCGATAAGGTTCATTCCGTCGCTTGCCACCAATGTTACGGTACCAACTGTGTACCAAGGGTTAACCCCAGATGAACAATGTCCTGCATAGGCAATCAGCAATTCACAACCCAGCCAGTTTCAGGTTTAAAACAGAATGACATTTATTAAAAGGCAGCACACAGATTTATACAGGTTTTTGACCCCCCCTCAGATGGGGGTTGAAAGAATGTTGTACATTAGATAAAAGGGAGAAGCGCCCTTGACATGATACAATAGAATTATATTACTTAATACTTTACTTAGGCAGATAACAACTTAAACACATTTGGCTTGTCTTATCACCTAGCGTCTGTTCTCTGAGGGTGATTAAACAATGGCCTGTTTATTACTTAAATGTAATTATAGCACACAATAGCTGAGGCCAGAAAACCTGTCTTTAGAAATTAGATTCTTAAAGCTAAACACAGTTAACTCTTTCAGTCCTGACAGAAGGGTCTGTCACACTCACATACACTGACACCTCTAGGACTGAGGATACACACATACACTGACACCTCTAGGACTGAGGATACACACATACACTGACACTTCTATGAGTGAGGATACACACATACACTGACACCTCTAGATCTGAGGATACTCACATACACTGACACCTATAGGACTGAGGATACACACATACACTGACACCTTTAGTACTGAGGATACACACATACACTGACAACTTTAGGACTGAGGATACACACATACACTGACAACTTTAGGACTGAGGATACACACATACACTGACAACTTTAGGACTGAGGATACACGCATACACTGACACCTCTAGGACTGAGGATACACGCATACACTGACACCTCTAGGACTGAGGATACACACATACACTGACACCTCTAGGACTGAGGATACACACATACACTGACACCTTTAGGACTGAGGATACACACATACACTGACACCTCAAGGACTGGGGATACACATACACTGACACCTCTAGGACTGAGGATACACACATACACTGACACCTCTAGGACTGAGGATACTCACATACACTGACACCTCTAGGACTGAGGATACACACATACACTGACACCTCTAGGACTGAGGATACACACATACACTGACACCTCTAGGACTGAGGATACACACATACACTGACACCTCTAGGACTGAGGATACACACATACACTGACACCTCTAGGACTGAGGATACACACATACACTGACACCTCTAGGACTGAGGATACTCACAAACACTGACACCTCTAGGACTGAGGATACACACATACACTGACACCTCTAGGACTGAGGATACTCACATACACTGACACCTCTAGGACTGAGGATACACACATATACAGGGAGTGCAGAATTATTAGGCAAATGAGTATTTTGACCACATCATCCTCTTTATGCATGTTGTCTTACTCCAAGCTGTATAGGCTCGAAAGCCTACTACCAATTAAGCTATTAGGTGATGTGCATCTCTGTAATGAGAAGGGGTGTGGTCTAATGACATCAACACCCTATATCAGGTGTGCATAATTATTAGGCAACTTCCTTTCCTTTGGCAAAATGGGTCAAAAGAAGGACTTGACAGGCTCAGAAAAGTCAAAAATAGTGAGATATCTTGCAGAGGGATGCAGCACTCTTAAAATTGCAAAGCTTCTGAAGCGTGATCATCGAACAATCAAGCGTTTCATCAAAATAGTCAACAGGGTCGCAAGAAGCGTGTGGAAAAAACCAAGGCGCAAAATAACTGCCCAATGAACTAAGAAAAAACAAGCGTGCAGCGCCAAGATGCCACTTGCCACCAGTTTGGCCATATTTCAGAGCTGCCACATCACTGGAGTGCCCAAAAGCACAAGGTGTGCAATACTCAGAGACATGGCCAAGTAAGAAAGGCTGAAAGACGACCACCACTGACAAGACACACAAGCTGAAACGTCAAGACTGGCCAAGAAATATCTCAAGACTGATTTTTCTAAGGTTTTATGGACTGATGAAATGAGAGTGAGTCTTGATGGGCCAGATGATTGGCCCGTGGCTGATTGGTAAAGGGCAGAGAGCTCCAGTCCGACTCAGATTGCCAGCAAGGTGGAGGTGGAGTACTGGTTTGGGCTGGTATCATCAAAGATGAGCTTGTGGGGCCTTTTCGGTTGAGGATGGAGTCTGCATCCTTCAAGAAAAAACATGATTTTCATGCAGACAATGCTCCATCACAACGTGTCCAAGTACTCCACAGCGGTGGCTGGCAAGAAAGGGTATAAAAGAAGAAAAATCTAATGACATGTGCCTCCTTGTTCACCTGATCTGAACCCCATTGAGAACCTGTGGTCCATCATCAAATGTGAGATTTACAAGGAGGGAAAAACAGTACATCCTCTCTGACAGTGTCTGGGAGGCTGTGGTTGCTGCTGCACGCAATGTTGATGTGAACAGATCAAAACACTGACAGAAATCCATGGATGGCAGGCTTTTGAGTGTCCTTGCAAAGAAAGGTGGCTATACTGGTCACTGATTTGTTTTTGTTTGTTTTGAATGTCAAAAATGGTATATTGTGAATGTTGAGATGTTATATTGGTTTCACTGGTAAAAATAAATAATTGAAATGGGTATATATGTGTTTTTTGTTAAGTTGCCTAATAATTATGCACAGTAATAGTCACCTGCACTCACAGATATCCCCCTAAAAATAGCTAAAACTAAAAACAAACTAAAAACTACTTCCAAAAATATTCAGCTTTGATATTAATGAGATTTTTTGGGTTCATTGAGAACATGGTTGTTGTTAAATAATAAAATTAATCCTCAAAAATACAACCTTGCCTAATAATTCTGCCACTCCCGTACTGACACCTCTAGGACTGAGGATACACACATACACTGACACCTCTATGAGTGAGGATACACACATACACTGACACCTCTAGGACTGAGGATACTCACATACACTGACACCTTCTAGGACTGAGGATACTCGCATACACTGACGCCTCTAGGACTGAGGATACACACATACACTGACACCTCTAGGACTGAGGATACACACATATACTGACACCTCTAGACAGGAGGATACACGCATACACTGACACCTCTAGGACTGAGGATACACGCATACACTGACACCTCTAAGACTGAGGATACACGCATACACTGACACCTCTAGGACTAAGGATACACGCATACACTGACACCTCTAGGACTGAGGATACACGCATACACTGATACCTCTAGGACTGAGGATACACACAAACACTGACACCTCTAGGACTGAGGATACACACATACACTGACACCTCGTAGGACTGAGGATACACACATACACTGACACCTCTAGGACTGAGGATACACACATACACTGACACCTCTAGGACTGAGGATACACACATACACTGACACCTCTATGACTGAGGATATACACTGACACCTCTAGGACTAAGGATACACACATACACTGACACCCCTAGGACTAAGGATACACATATACACTGACACCTCTAGGACTGAGGATACACACATACACTGACACCTCTAGGACTGAGGATACACACATACACTGACACCTCTAGGGCTGAGGATACACACATACACTGGACACCTCTAGGACTGAGGATACACACATACACTGACACCTCTAGGACTGAGGATACACATATACACTGACACCTCTAGGACTGAGGATACACGCATACACTGACCACCTATAGGAATGAGGATACACACATACACTGGACCACCTCTAGATTGAGGATACACACATACACCTGACACCTTTAGACTGAGGATACACACATACACTGACACCTGTAGGACTGAGGATACACCACATACACTGACACTTTAGACTGAGGATACACACATACACTGACAACTTTAGGACTGAGGATACACACATACACTGACACCTCAAGACTGAGGATACACGCATACACTGACACCTCTAGGACTGAGGATACACACATACACTGACACTCTCTAGGACTGAGGATACACACATACACTGACACCTTTAGGACTGAGGATACACACCATACACTGACAACTTTAGGACTGAGGATACACACATACACTGACAACTTTAGGACTGAGGATACACACATACACTGACAACTTTAGGACTGAGGATATACGCATACACTGACACCTCTAGGACTGAGGATACACGCATACACTGACACCTCTAGGACTGAGGATACACACATACACTGACACCTCTAGGACTGAGGATACACACATACACTGACACCTTTAGGACTGAGGATACACACATACACTGACACCTCAAGGACTGGGGATACACATACACTGGACACCTCTAGGACTGAGGAACACACATACACTGACACCTCTAGGACTGAGGATACTCACATACACTGACACCTCTTAGGACTGAGGATACACACATACACTGACACCTCTAGGACTGAGGATACACACATACACTGACACCTTTAGGACTGAGGATACAACACATACACTGACACCTCTAGGACTGAGGATACACACATACACTGACACCTCTAGGACTGAGGATACACACATACACTGACACCTCTAGACTGAGGATACTCACATACACTGACACCTCTAGGAGCTGAGGATACACACATGCATTGACACCTCTAGGACTGAGGATACTCTCATACACTGACACCTCTAGGACTGAGGATACACACATATACAAGGGAGTGCAAGAATTATTAGGCAAATGAGTATTTGACCACAGCATCCTCTTTATGCATGTTGTCTTACTCCAAGCTGTATAGGCTCGAGAAGCCTACTACCAATTAAGGCATATTAGGTGATGTGCATCTCTGTAATGAGAAGTGGTGTGGTCTAATGAACATCAACACCCTAAATCAGGTGTGCATAATTATAGGCAACTTCCTTTCCTTTGGCAAAATGGGTCAAAAGAAGGACTTGACAGGCTCAGAAAAGTCAAAAATAGTGAGATATCTTGCAGAGGGATGCAGCACTCTTAAAATTGCAAAGCTTCTGAAGCGTGATCATCGAACAATCAAGCGTTTCATTCAAAATAGTCAACAGGGTCGCAAGAAGCGTGTGGAAAAACCAAGGCGCAAAATAACTGCCCATGAACTAAGAAAAAACAAGCGTGCAGCGCCAAGATGCCACTTGCCACCAGTTTGGCCATATTTCAGAGCTGCCACATCACTGGAGTGCCCAAAAGCACAAGGTGTGCAATACTCAGAGACATGGCCAAGGTAAGAAAGGCTGAAAGACGACCACCACTGAACAAGACACACAAGCTGAAACGTCAAGACTGGGCCAAGAAATATCTCAAGACTGATTTTTCTAAGGTTTTATGGACTGATGAAATGAGAGTGAGTCTTGATGGGCCAGATGGATGGCCCGTGGCTGGATTGGTAAAGGGCAGAGAGCTCCAGTCCGACTCAGATGCCAGCAAGGTGGAGGTGGAGTACTGGTTTGGGCTGGTATCATCAAAGATGAGCTTGTGGGGCCTTTTCGGGTTGAGGATGGAGTCTGCATCCTTCAAGAAAAACATGATTTTCATGCAGGACAATGCTCCATCACACGTGTCCAAGTACTCCACAGCGTGGCTGGCAAGAAAGGGTATAAAAGAAGAAAATCTAATGACATGGCCTCCTTGTTCACCTGATCTGAACCCCATTGAGAACCTGTGGTCCATCATCAAATGTGAGATTTACAAGGAGGGAAAACAGTACACCTCTCTGAACAGTGTCTGGGAGGCTGTGGTTGCTGCTGCACGCAATGTTGATGGTGAACAGATCAAAACACTGACAGAATCCATGGATGGCAGGCTTTTGAGTGTCCTTGCAAAGAAAGGTGGCTATACTGGTCACTGATTTGTTTTTGTTTTGTTTTTGAATGTCAAAAATGTATATTTGTGAATGTTGAGATGTTATATTGGTTTCACTGGTAAAAATAAATAATTGAAATGGGTATATATTTGTTTTTTGTTAAGTTGCCTAATAATTATGCACAGTAATAGTCACCTGCACACACAGATATCCCCCTAAAATAGCTAAAACTAAAAACAAACTAAAAACTACTTCCAAAAATATTCAGCTTTGATATTAATGAGTTTTTTGGGTTCATTGAGAACATGGTTGTTGTTAAATAATAAAATTAATCCTCAAAAATACAACTTGCCTAATAATTCTGCACTCCCTGTACTGACACCTCTAGGACTGAGGATACACACATACACTGACACCTCTATGAGTGAGGATACACACATACACTGACACCTCTAGGACTGAGGATACTCACATACACTGACACCTCTAGGACTGAGGATACTCGCATACACTGACGCCTCTAGGACTGAGGATACACACATACACTGACACCTCTAGGACTGAGGATACACACATATACTGACACCTCTAGGACTGAGGATACACGCATACACTGACACCTCTAGGACTGAGGATACACGCATACACTGACACCTCTAAGACTGAGGATACACGCATACACTGACACCTCTAGGACTAAGGATACACGCATACACTGACACCTCTAGGACTGAGGATACACGCATACACTGATACCTCTAGGACTGAGGATACACACATACACTGACACCTCTAGGACTGAGGATACACACATACACTGACACCTCTAGGACTGAGGATACACACATACACTGACACCTCTAGGACTGAGGATACACACATACACTGACACCTCTAGGACTGAGGATACACACATACACTGACACCTCTAGGACTGAGGATATACACTGACACCTCTAGGACTGAGGATACACACATACACTGACACCCCTAGGACTAAGGATACACATATACACTGACACCTCTAGGACTGAGGATACACACATACACTGACACCTCTAGGACTGAGGATACACACATACACTGACACCTCTAGGGCTGAGGATACACACATACACTGACACCTCTAGGACTGAGGATACACACATACACTGACACCTCTAGGACTGAGGATACACATATACACTGACACCTCTAGGACTGAGGATACACGCATACACTGACACCTATAGGAATGAGGATACACACATACACTGACACCTCTAGGATTGAGGATACACACATACACTGACACCTTTAGGACTGAGGATACACACATACACTGACACCTCTAGGACTGAGGATACACACATACACTGACACCTTTAGGACTGAGGATTCACACATACACTGACACCTCTAGGACTGAGGATACACACATACACTGACACCTGTAGGACTGAGGATACACACATACACTGACACCTCTAGGACTGAGGATACACACATACACTGACACCTCTAGGACTGAGGATACTCACATACACTGACACCTCTAGGACTGAGGATACACACATGCATTGACACCTCTAGGACTGAGGATACTCACATACACTGACACCTCTAGGACTGAGGATACACACATATACAGGGAGTGCAGAATTATTAGGCAAATGAGTATTTTGACCACATCATCCTCTTTATGCATGTTGTCTTACTCCAAGCTGTATAGGCTCGAAAGCCTACTACCAATTAAGCATATTAGGTGATGTGCATCTCTGTAATGAGAAGGGGTGTGGTCTAATGACATCAACACCCTATATCAGGTGTGCATAATTATTAGGCAACTTCCTTTCCTTTGGCAAAATGGGTCAAAAGAAGGACTTGACAGGCTCAGAAAAGTCAAAAATAGTGAGATATCTTGCAGAGGGATGCAGCACTCTTAAAATTGCAAAGCTTCTGAAACGTGATCATCGAACAATCAAGCGTTTCATTCAAATAGTCAACAGGGTCGCAAGAAGCGTGTGGAAAAACCAAGGCGCCAAATAACTGCCCATGAACTAAGAAAAAAACAATGCGGTGCAGCGCCAAGATGCCACTTGCCACCAGTTTGGCCATATTTTCAGAGCTGCCACATCACTGGAGTGCCCAAAAGCACAAGGTGTGCAATAATCAGAGACATGGACCAAGGTAAGAAAGCTGAAAGACGACCACCACTGAACAAGACACACAAGCTCGAAACGTCAAGACTGGGCCAAGAAATATCTCAAGACTGATTTTTCTAAGGTTTTATGGACTGATGAAATGAGAGTGAGTCTTGATGGGCCAGATGGATGGCCCGTGGCTGGATTGGTAAAGGCAGAGAGCGCCAGTCCCGACTCAGATGCCAGCAAGGTGGAGGTGGAGTACTGGTTTGGGCTGGTATCATCAAAGATGAGCTTGTGGGGCCTTTTCGGGTTGAGGATGGCGAGTCTGCATCCTTCAAGAAAAACATGATTTTCATGCAGGTCAATGCTCCATCACACGTGTCCAAAGTTACTCCACAGCGTGGCTGCGCAAGAAAGGGTATAAAAGAAGAAAATCTAATGACATGGCCTCCTTGTTCACCCTGATCTGAACCCCATTGAGAACTGTGGTCCATCATCAAATGTGAGATTTACAAGGAGGGAAAACAGTACACCTCTCTGAACAGTGTCTGGGAGGCTTGTGGTTGCTGCTGCACGCAATGTTGATGGTGAACAGATCAAAACACTGACAGAATCCATGGATGGCAGGCTTTTGAGTGTCCTTGCAAGAAAGGTGGCTATAATGGTCACTGATTTGTTTTTGTTTTGTTTTGAATGTCAAAAATGTATATTTGTGAATGTTGAGATGTTATATTGGTTTCACTGGTAAAAATAAATAATTGAAATGGGTATATATTTGTTTTTTGTTAAGGTGCCTAATAATTATGCACAGTAATAGTCACCTGCACCACACAGATATCCCCCTAAAATAGCTAAAAACTAAAAAACAAACTAAAAACTACTTCCAAAAATATTCAGCTTTGAATATTAATTGAGTTTTTTGGGTTCATTGAGAACATGGTTGTTGTTAAATAATAAAATTAATCCTCAAAAATACAACTTGCCTAATAATTCTGCAACTCCCTGTACTGACACCTCTAGGACTGAGGATACACACATACACTGACACCTCTATGACTGAGGATACACACATACACTGACCACCTCTAGGACTGAGGATACTCACATACACTGACACCTCTAGGACTGAGGATACTCGCATACACTGACGCCTCTAGGACTGAGGATACACACATACACTGACACCTCTAGGACTGAGGATACACACATACACTGACACCTCTAGGACTGAGGGATACACACATACACTGACACCTCTAGGACTGAGGATACACGCATACACTGACACCTCTAAGACTGAGGATACACGCATACACTGACACCTCTAGGACTAAGGAACACGCATACACTGACACCTCTAGGACTGAGGATACACGCATACACTGATACCTCTAGGACTGAGGATACACACATACACTGACACCTCTAGGACTGAGGATTAAACACATACACTGAACCCTCTAGGACTGAGGATACACACATACACTGACACCTCTAGGACTGAGGATACACACATACACTGACCACCTCTAGGACTGAGGATACACCACATACACTGACACCTCTAGGACTGAGGATATACACTGACACCTCTAGGACTGAGGATACACACATACACTGACACCCCTAGGACTAAGGATACACCATATACACTGACACCTCTAGGACTGAGGATTCACACATACACTGACACCTCTAGGACTGAGGATACACACATACACTGACACCTCTAGGGCTGAGGATACACACATACCACTGACACCTCTAGGACTGAGGATACACACATACACTGACACCTCTAGGACTGAGGATACACATATACACCCTCGACACCTCTAGGACTGAGGAACACGCATACACTGACACCTATAGAATGAGGATAACACACTTACACTGACCACCTCTAGGATTGAGGATACACACATACACTGACACTTTAGGACTGAGGATAACACACATACACTGACACCTCTAGGACTGAGGATACCACAATACACTGACACCTTTAGGACTGAGGATACACACATACACTGACACCTCTAGGACTGAGGATACCACAATACACTGACACCTGTAGGACTGAGGATACACACATACACTGACAACTTTAGGACTGAGGATACACACATACACTGACAACTTTAGGACTGAGGATGCACACATACACTGACACCTCAAGGACTGAGGATACACGCATACACTGACACCTCTAGGACTGAGGATACACACATACACTGACACCTCTAGGACTGAGGATACACACATACACTGACACCTTTAGGACTGAGGATACACACATACACTGACACCTTTAGGACTGAGGATACACACATACACTGACACCTCTAGGACTGAGGATACACACATACACTGACACCTCTAGGACTGAGGATACACACATACCACTGATACCTCTAGGAGTGAGGATACACACATACACTAACAACCTCTAGGACTCGAGGATACTCACATACACTGACACCTCTAGGACTGAGGATACACACATACACTGACACCTCTAGGACTGAGGATACACACATACACTAAACACCTCTAGGACTGAGGATACACACATACACTAACACCTCTAGGACTAAGGATACACACATACACTGATACCTCTAGGACTGAGGATACACACATACACTAACACGTCTAGGACTGAGGATACACACATACACTGACACCTCTAGGACTGGGGATACACATACACTGACACCTCTAGGACTGAGGATACACACATACACTGACACCTCTAGGACTGAGGATACTCACATACACTGACACCTCTAGGACTGAGGATACACGCATACACTGACACCTCTAGGACTGAGGATACACGCATACACTGACACCTCTAGGACTGAGGATACACACATACACTGACACCTCTAGGACTGAAGATACTCACATACACTGACACCTCTAGGACTGAGGATACACACATGCACTGACACCTCTAGGACTGAGGATACTCACATACACTGACACCTCTAGGACTGAGGATACACACATACACTGACACCTCTAGGACTGAGGATACACACATACACTGACACCTCTAGGACTGAGGATACACACATACACTGACACCTTTAGGACTGAGGATACACACATACACTGACACCTCAAGGACTGAGGATACACACATACACTGACACCTGTAGGACTGAGGATACACACATACACTGACAACTTTAGGACTGAGTATACACACATACACTGACACCTCTAGGACTGAGGATACACGCATACACTGACACCTCTAGGACTGAGGATACACACATACACTGACACCTCTAGGACTGAGGATACACACATACACTGACACCTTTAGGACTGAGGATACACACATACACTGACACCTTTAGGACTGAGGATACACACATACACTGACACCTCTAGGACTGAGGATACACACATACACTGACACCTCTAGGACTGAGGATACACACATACACTGACACCTCTAGGACTGAGGATACACACATACACTGATACCTCTAGGAGTGAGGATACACACATACACTAACACCTCTAGGACTGAGGATACTCACATACACTGACACCTCTAGGACTGAGGATACACACATACACTGACACCTTTAGGACTGAGGATACACACATACACTGACACCTCTAGGACTGAGGATACACACATACACTGACACCTCTAGGACTGAGTATACACACATACACTGATACCTCTAGGAGTGAGGATACACACATACACTAACACCTCTAGGACTGAGGATACTCACATACACTGACACCTCTAGGACTGAGGATACACACATACACTGACACCTCTAGGACTGAGGATACACACATACACTAACACCTCTAGGACTGAGGATACACACATACACTAACACCTCTAGGACTAAGGATACACACATACACTAACACCTCTAGGACTGAGGATGTACACACACACTAACACCTCTAGGACTGAGGATACACACATACACTGACACCTCTAGGACTGAGGATACACACATACACTGACACCTCTAGGACTGGGGATACACATACACTGACACATCTAGGACTGAGGATACACACATACACTGACATCTCTAGGACTGAGGATACTCACATACACTGACACCTCTAGGACTGAGGATACACACATACACTGACACCTCTATGAGTAAGGATACACACATACACTGGCACCTCTAGGAGTGAGGATACACACATACACTGACACCTCTAAGACTGAGGATACACACATACACTGACACCTCTAGGACTGAGGATACACACATACACTGACACCTTTAGGACTGAGGATACACACATACACTGACACCTTTAGGACTGAGGATACACACATACACTGACACCTCTAGGACTGAGGATAAACGCATACACTGACACCTCTAGGACTGAGGATACACACATACACTGACACCTCTAGGACTGAGGATACACACATATACTGACACCTCTAGGACTGAAGATACTCACATACACTGACACCTCTAGGACTGAGGATACACACATGCACTGACACCTCTAGGACTGAGGATACTCACATACACTGACACCTCTAGGACTGAGGATACACACATACACTGACACCTCTAGGACTGAGGATACACACATACACTGACACCTCTAGGACTGAGGATACACACATACACTGACACCTTTAGGACTGAGGATACACACATACACTGACACCTCAAGGACTGAGGATACACACATACACTGACACCTGTAGGACTGAGGATACACACATACACTGATAACTTTAGGACTGAGGATACACACATACACTGACACCTCAAGGACTGAGGATATACACTGGCACCTCTAGGACTGAGGATACTCACATACACTGACACCTCTAGGACTGAGGATACACACATACACTGACACCTCTAGGACTGAGGATACACACATACACTGACACCTCTAGGACTGAGGATACACGCATACACTGACACCTATAGGAATGAGGATACACACATACACTGACACCGCTAGGATTGAGGATACACACATACACTGACACCTTTAGGACTAAGGATACACACATACACTGACACCTCTAGGACTGAGGATACACACATACACTGACACCTTTAGGACTGAGGATACACACATACACTGACACCTCTAGGACTGAGGATACACACATACACTGACACCTGTAGGACTGAGGATACACACATACACTGACACCTCTAGGACTGAGGATACTCACATACACTGACACCTCTAGGACTGAGGATACACACATACACTGACACCTCTAGGACTGAGGATACACACATACACTGACACCTCTAGGACTGAGGATACACACATACACTGACACCTTTAGGACTAAGGATACACACATACACTGACACCTCAAGGACTGAGGATACACACATACACTGACACCTGTAGGACTGAGGATACACACATACACTGACAACTTTAGGACTGAGGATACACACATACACTGACACCTCTAGGACTGAGGATACACGCATACACTGACACCTCTAGGACTGAGGATACACACATACACTGACACCTCTAGGACTGAGGATACACACATACACTGACACCTTTAGGACTGAGGATACACACATACACTGACACCTTTAGGACTGAGGATACACACATACACTGACACCTCTAGGACTGAGGATACACACATACACTGACACCTCTAGGACTGAGGATACACACATACACTGACACCTCTAGGACTGAGGATACACACATACACTGATACCTCTAGGAGTGAGGATACACACATACACTAACACCTCTAGGACTGAGGATACTCACATACACTGACACCTCTAGGACTGAGGATACACACATACACTGACACCTCTAGGACTGAGGATACTCACATACACTGACACCTCTAGGACTGAGGATACACACATACACTGACACCTCTAGGACTGAGGATACACACATACACTAACACCTCTAGGACTGAGGATACACACATACACTAACACCTCTAGGACTAAGGATACACACATACACTGATACCTCTAGGACTGAGGATACACACATACACTAACACCTCTAGGACTGAGGATACACACATACACTGACACCTCTAGGACTGGGGATACACATACACTGACACCTCTAGGACTGAGGATACACACATACACTGACACCTCTAGGACTGAGGATACTCACATACACTGACACCTCTAGGACTGAGGATACACGCATACACTGACACCTCTAGGACTGAGGATACACGCATACACTGACACCTCTAGGACTGAGGATACACACATACACTGACACCTCTAGGACTGAAGATACTCACATACACTGACACCTCTAGGACTGAGGATACACACATGCACTGACACCTCTAGGACTGAGGATACTCACATACACTGACACCTCTAGGACTGAGGATACACACATACACTGACACCTCTAGGACTGAGGATACACACATACACTGACACCTCTAGGACTGAGGATACACACATACACTGACACCTTTAGGACTGAGGATACACACATACACTGACACCTCAAGGACTGAGGATACACACATACACTGACACCTGTAGGACTGAGGATACACACATACACTGACAACTTTAGGACTGAGGATACACACATACACTGACACCTCTAGGACTGAGGATACACGCATACACTGACACCTCTAGGACTGAGGATACACACATACACTGACACCTCTAGGACTGAGGATACACACATACACTGACACCTTTAAGACTGAGGATACACACATACACTGACACCTTTAGGACTGAGGATACACACATACACTGACACCTCTAGGACTGAGGATACACACATACACTGACACCTCTAGGACTGAGGATACACACATACACTGACACCTCTAGGACTGAGGATACACACATACACTGATACCTCTAGGAGTGAGGATACACACATACACTAACACCTCTAGGACTGAGGATACTCACATACACTGACACCTCTAGGACTGAGGATACACACATACACTGACACCTTTAGGACTGAGGATACACACATACACTGACACCTCTAGGACTGAGGATACACACATACACTGACACCTCTAGGACTGAGTATACACACATACACTGATACCTCTAGGAGTGAGGATACACACATACACTAACAGCTCTAGGACTGAGGATACTCACATACACTGACACCTCTAGGACTGAGGATACACACATACACTGACACCTCTAGGACTGAGGATACACACATACACTAACACCTCTAGGACTGAGGATACACACATACACTAACACCTCTAGGACTAAGGATACACACATACACTAACACCTCTAGGACTGAGGATGTACACACACACTAACACCTCTAGGACTGAGGATACACACATACACTGACACCTCTAGGACTGAGGATACACACATACACTGACACCTCTAGGACTGGGGATACACATACACTGACACCTCTAGGACTGAGGATACACACATACACTGACATCTCTAGGACTGAGGATACTCACATACACTGACACCTCTAGGACTGAGGATACACACATACACTGACACCTCTATGAGTGAGGATACACACATACACTGGCACCTCTAAGACTGAGGATACACACATACACTGACACCTCTAGGACTGAGGATACACACATACACTGACACCTTTAGGACTGAGGATACACACATACACTGACACCTTTAGGACTGAGGATACACACATACACTGACACCTCTAGGACTGAGGATAAACGCATACACTGACACCTCTAGGACTGAGGATACACACATACACTGACACCTCTAGGACTGAGGATACACACATATACTGACACCTCTAGGACTGAAGATACTCACATACACTGACACCTCTAGGACTGAGGATACACACATGCACTGACACCTCTAGGACTGAGGATACTCACATACACTGACACCTCTAGGACTGAGGATACACACATACACTGACACCTTTAGGACTGAGGATACACATATACACTGACACCTCTAGGACTGAGGATACACACATACACTGACACCTTTAGGACTGAGGATACACACATACACTGACACCTCAAGGACTGAGGATACACACATACACTGACACCTGTAGGACTGAGGATACACACATACACTGATAACTTTAGGACTGAGGATACACACATACACTGACACCTCAAGGACTGAGGATATACACTGGCACCTCTAGGACTGAGGATACTCACATACACTGACACCTCTAGGACTGAGGATACACACATACACTGACACCTCTAGGACTGAGGATACACGCATACACTGACACCTATAGGAATGAGGATACACACATACACTGACACCGCTAGGATTGAGGATACACACATACACTGACACCTTTAGGACTAAGGATACACACATACACTGACACCTCTAGGACTGAGGATACACACATACACTGACACCTTTAGGACTGAGGATACACACATACACTGACACCTCTAGGACTGAGGATACACACATACACTGACACCTGTAGGACTGAGGATACACACATACACTGACACCTCTAGGACTGAGGATACTCACATACACTGACACCTCTAGGACTGAGGATACACACATACACTGACACCTCTAGGACTGCGGATACACACATACACTGACACCTCTAGGACTGAGGAAACACACATACACTGACACCTTTAGGACTGAGGATACACACATACACTGACACCTCAAGGACTGAGGATACACACATACACTGACACCTGTAGGACTGAGGATACACACATACACTGACAACTTTAGGACTGAGGATACACACATACACTGACACCTCTAGGACTGAGGATACACGCATACACTGACACCTCTAGGACTGAGGATACACACATACACTGACACCTCTAGGACTGAGGATACACACATACACTGACACCTTTAGGACTGAGGATACACACATACACTGACACCTCTAGGACTGAGGATACACACATACACTGACACCTCTAGGACTGAGGATACACACATACACTGACACCTCTAGGACTGAGGATACACACATACACTGATACCTCTAGGAGTGAGGATACACACATACACTAACACCTCTAGGACTGAGGATACTCACATACACTGACACCTCTAGGACTGAGGATACACACATACACTGACACCTCTAGGACTGAGGATACACACATACACTAACACCTCTAGGACTAAGGATACACACATACACTAACACCTCTAGGACTGAGGATGTACACACACACTAACACCTCTAGGACTGAGGATACACACATACACTGACACCTCTAGGACTGAGGATACACACATACACTGACACCTCTAGGACTGGGGATACACATACACTGACACCTCTAGGACTGAGGATACACACATACACTGACATCTCTAGGACTGAGGATACTCACATACACTGACACCTCTAGGACTGAGGATACACACATACACTGACACCTCTATGAGTGAGGATACACACATACACTGGCACCTCTAGGAGTGAGGATACACACATACACTGACACCTCTAAGACTGAGGATACACACATACACTGACACCTCTAGGACTGAGGATACACACATACACTGACACCTCTAGGACTAAGGATACACGCATGCACTGACACCTCTAGGACTGAGGATACACGTATACACTGACACCTCTAGGACTAAGGATACACACATACACTGACACCTCTATGAGTGAGGATACACACATACACTGACACCTCTAGGACTGAGGATACTCACATACACTGACTCCTCTAGGACTGAGGATTCACACATACACTGACACCTCTAGGACTGAGGATACACACATATACTGACACCTCTAGGACTGAGGATACACGCATACACTGACACCTCTAGGACTGAGGATACACGCATACACTGACACCTCTAGGACTGAGGATACACGCATACACTGACACCTCTAGGACTAAGGATACACACATACACTGACACCTCTAGGACTAAGGATACACGCATGCACTGACACCTCTAGGACTGAGGATACACGCATACACTGACACCTCTAGGACTAAGGATACACGCATACACTGACACCTCTAGGACTGAGGATACACGCATACACTGACACCTCTAGGACTGAGGATACACACATACACTGACACCTCTAGGACTGAGGATACACACATATACTGACACCTCTAGGACTGAGGATACACACATACACTGACACCTCCAGGACTGAGGATACACACATACACTGACACCTCTAGGACTGAGGATACACACATACACTGACACCTCAAGGACTGAGGATATACACTGGCACCTCTAGGACTGAGGATACTCACATACACTGACACCTCTAGGACTGATGATACACACATACACTGACACCTCTAGGACTGAGGATACACACATACACTGACACCTCTAGGACTGAGGATACACGCATACACTTACACCTATAGGAATGAGGATACACACATACACTGACACCGCTAGGATTGAGGATACACACATACACTGACACCTTTAGGACTAAGGATACACACATACACTGACACCTCTAGGACTGAGGATACACACATACACTGACACCTTTAGGACTGAGGATACACACATACACTGACACCTCTAGGACTGAGGATACACACATACACTGACACCTGTAGGACTGAGGATACACACATACACTGACACCTCTAGGACTGAGGATACTCACATACACTGACACCTCTAGGACTGAGGATACACGCATACACTGACACCTCTAGGACTGAGGATACACACATACACTGACACCTCTAGGACTGAGGATACACACATACACTGACACCTCTAGGACTGAGGATACACACATACACTGACACCTCTAGGACTGAGGATACTCACATACACTGACACCTCTAGGACTGAGGATACACACATGCACTGACACCTCTAGCACTGAGGATACTCACATACACTGACACCTCTAGGACTGAGGATACACACATATACTGACACCTCTAGGACTGAGGATACACACATACACTGACACCTCTAGGACTGAGGATACACACATACACTGCAGTGTTAATTTCGTCGACTAAAACTAGACTAAAATGACTATAAAACTAAAGAAATTCTGATGACTAAAATACGACTAAAACTAAAATGACATTTTAGTCAAAAGACTATGACTAAAACTAAATCAAAATGACATTTTAGTCAAAAGACTATGACTAAAACTAAATCAAAATGACATTTTAGTCAAAAGACTATGACTAAAACTAAATCAAAATTTGCTGACAAAAACATTTTATGCAAGGTGTTAATCAATCCCTATCCAATTACTGCTCTTTTGTAAAATTTACTAAACTTAATTTTATTAAATTTTAAGATAAATAAAGACATGTTATATACCACAACAGTTAAATCTGTTAAATCTGTATTGCATGTTCAAACCTTAATACCATAAATCAAATCAGGTTAATAAACCTTTACTCCAGGACTATATAATTTGTTTCAAAGTTCTAGAGCAGTGATAATTTCGTTGCCGAAAATGTTTCGAATCTGTGAACAATCAATTGATTCTTCCTATAGAAATAAGCATAACCCATGAGTATGGATTTAAGTTATGCTGTGCCTGTGCTAGCTGCAGAAACTTTTTGTTATGTTGAGTTACTTGATACTTGTTTTAATTATTAACAGAGAACTGTTAAAGTTTTTATATTGGGTAATATGTGCAATACAGCCAATACAGTTTACAGTTTTGTTTTTTTTATATTTTAAAGTTGCACTTCTGTATCTCCAGTAGATTTTAGTCGACTAAATCTCCAGTAGATACTAGAGATTTAGTCGACTAAAATCTACTGCAGATTCAGTCGACTAAAACTAGACTAAAACTAAAACAATTCAGATGACTAAAATACGACTAAAACTAAAATGGCATTTTAGTCAAAAGACTAAAACTAAGACTAAATTGAAATTTGTCGTCAAAATTAACACTGATACACTGACACCTTTAGGACTGAGGATACACACATACACTGACACCTCTAGGACTGAGGATACACACATACACTGACACCTGTAGGACTGAGGATACACACATACACTGACAACTTTAGGACTGAGGATACACACATACACTGACAACTTTAGGACTGAGGATACACACATACACTGACACCTCTAGGACTGAGGATACACGCATACACTGACACCTCTAGGACTAAGGATACACACATACACTGACACCTCTAGGACTAAGGATACACGCATACACTGACACCTCTAGGAATGAGGATACACGCATACACTGACACCTCTAGGACTAAGGATACACGCATACACTGACACCTCTAGGACTGAGGATACACGCATACACTGACACCTCTAGGACTAAGGATACACACATACACTGACACCTCTAGGACTGAGGATACACACATACACTGACACCTCTAGGACTGAGGATACACACATACACTGACACCTCTAGGACTGAGGATACACACATACACTGACACCTCTAGGACTGAGGATACACACATACACTGACACCTCTAGGACTGAGGATACACACATACACTGACACCTCTAGGACTGAGGATACACACATACACTGACACCTCTAGGACTGAGGATACACACATACACTGACACCTCTAGGACTGAGGATACACACATACATCTCTAGGACTGAGGATACTCACATACACTGACACCTCTAGGATCCTATAACATCCCCAGTTGTTCATTGTAAAACATTCTCACAAACGTTTTCTGTGCACAGGATGGCAGGATACATACTGTAAAAACATTATCATAAAGCAGCTTTCTCATTATAATTTATATGTGAAACAACCTCAAGTAAGACCTTTATTAAATATTAATTAAAATAAATTATGATCTGTAGATAGTTACATCTCTATGATCTCTAATAATTAATCAGTTGTTACCTAATGGGGAAATATAGACAATAAATGGACAGTAGGTCAAGTTCAACAACAGCGGTGAAGCACTTGTTTGGAAAAGGTTATTTATTTCACTGTTTAACTTCTAAATCTATCTTCATGCTGCAAAATAAAAAAGGAATGAATCATTCCTTTTTTATTTTGCAGCATGTTAGATAGATTTAGAAGTTGATATTACTATTAGTAGACATTACTGTAATGCTTAGCTAAAGCTAACTATTGGCTAGATTACGAGTCTTGCGTTAGCCTTAAAAAGCAGCGTTGAGAGGTCCCAACGCTGCTTTTTAATGCCCGCTGGTATTACGAGTCTTGCAGGTACAGGTGTACCTAGCCTGAGGAAACAGCGTGGTTAACACTGAGAAACGCGTAGCGTGTTATACTGATTATATCTGTTATTTGACCTTGTTTTTAACATTTTATAAAGCTTCGTTTTTATTAACTCCTGGAGTCTCCTGTCCATCATTTGCTGTTTGCAGTCATCACCGGAGCAGAGGATATCCTTTGTTTATATGTGCACTGGGCCACTATAATATACCCAGTAAGCTTCACTTGCACTATTGTGTGCATCACACATTGTGAGTATCCACTTACTTGGGAGCAGCTTATGGGGTCTTCATATGTTATTGTTCTGCACTAGGAGGAGCCCTCTTCTTCCTTCCTTTTTCCAGACTGCTGAATCTGACCTTGATTCTAGGAGGAGCCGCCCTGCTTTGGTGCACAGTATACTGGGACACTGCTGAGTTCCCAGATCATTTGTCTCGGCATTATCTTTGCCGCCATACTTTGTGAGTATCATTTCATTGCTTGATCATTTCATGCTCTATATCCACTAGCTACACTAGGGGGCGCCCTTTCTCTCTCTTTGTATAGGTACAGGTGTACCGCTCACTTTTCTTCCACGACTCGAGCTTACCGCAAATCCCCTTACGTCAATTGCGTATCCTATCTTTTTAATGTGATTTTCCTAACGCCAGTATTACGAGTCTTGGAAGAAGTGAGCGGTAGACCCTCTCCTGTCAAGACTGATACCGCATTTAAAAGTCAGTAGTTAAGAGTTTTATGGGCTAACGCCGTAACATAAATCTCTTAACTAAAGTGCTACAAAGTACACTAACACCCATAAACTACCTATTAACCCATAAACCGAGGCCCCCCCCCCCCCCCACATCGCAAACACTTTAATAAAGTTTTTAACCCCTAATCTGCCGACCGGACATCGCCGACACCTACCTACATTTATTAACCCCTAATCTGCCGCCCCCAACGTCGCCGCAACTATATTAAATTTATTAACCCCTAAACCTAAGTCTAACCCTTACCCTAACACCCCCCTAACTTAAATATAATTTAAATAAAACAAAATAAAATTACTACAATTAAATAAATTAATCCTATTTAAAAGTAAATACACGTGCTTACCTATAAAATAAACCCTAAGCTAGCTACAATATAACTAATAGTTACATTGTATCTAGCTTAGGGTTTATATTTATTTTACAGGCAACTTTGTATTTATTTTGACTAGGTACAATAGTTATCAAATAGTTATTAACTATTTAATAGCTACCTAGTTAAAATAAATACAAATATACCTGTAAAATAAATCATAACCTAAGTAACAATTACACCTAACACTACACTATCATTAAATTAATTACATAAACTAACTACTATTAACTACAATTAAATTAAATAAACTAAAGTACAAAAAAAAACTACTAAATTACAGAAAATAATAAAATAATTACAAAGAATTTTAAACTAATTACACCTAATCTAATCCCCCTAATAAAATAAAAAAGCCCCCCAAAATAATAAAATTCCCTACCCTATACTAAATTACAAATAGACCTTAAAAGGGCTTTTTGCGGGGCATTGCCCCAAAGTAATCAGCTCTTTTACCTGTAAAAAAAAAATTCAATACCCCCCCACATTAAAACCCACCACCCACACACCCAACCCTACTCTAAAACCCACCCAATCCCCCCTTAATTAAACCTAACACTACCCCCTTGAAGATCACCTTACCTTGAGCCATCTTCACCCAGCCGGGCACAAGTGGTCCCCCAGAGGGGAGAAGTCTTCATCCGATCCGGGCAGATGAGGACCTCCAGACGGGCAGAAGGTTTCATCCAGGCAGCATCTTCTATCTTCATCCATCCGGAGCGGAGCGGGTCCATCTTGAAGCCAGCCGACGCAGAGCATCCTCTTCTTCCGACGACTCCCGACAAATTCATGTTCCTTTAATTGACGTCATCCAAGATGGCATCCCTTGAATTCCGATTGGCTGATAGGATTCTATCAGCCAAACCGAATTAAGGTAGGAAAAATCCTATTGGCTGATTGGATCAGCCAATAGGATTGAAGTTCAATCCTATTGGCTGATCCAATCAGCCAATAGGATTGAGCTCACATTCTATTGACTGTTCCAATCAGCCAATAGAATGCAAGCTCAATTCTATTGGCTGATTGCATCAGCCAATAGGATTTTCCTACCTTAATTCCAATTGGCTGATAGAATCCTATCAGCCAATCGGAATTCAAGGGACGCTATCTTGGATGACGTCATTTAAAGGAACATTCATTCGTCGGGAGTCGTCGGAAGAAGAGGATGCTCCGCGTCGGCTGGCTTCAAGATGGACCCGCTCCACTCCGTTGGATGAAGATAGAAGATGCCGCCTGGATGAAGCCTTCTGCCGTCTGGGAGGGTCCTCTCTGCCCGGATCGGATGAAGACTTCTGCCCCCTGCTGAGGACCACTTGTGCCCGGCTGGTTGAAGACGGCTCAAGGTAGGGTGATCTTCCAGGGTGTTTTGGTTGTTAGGTTTTATTAGGGGGGAGTTGGGTGGGTTTTAGAGTAGGGTTGGGTGGGTGTGTGGGTGGTGGGTTTTTAATGTAGGGGTATTGTATTTTTTTTCAGGTAAAAGAGCTGATTACTTTGGGGCAATGCCCCGCAAAAAAGCCCTTTTAAGAGCTATTTGTAATTTAGTATAGGGGTAGGGCATTTTTATTATTTTGGGGGGGCTTTTTTATTTTGTTAGGGGGATTAGATTAGGTGTAATTAGTTTAAATAAATTGCCAATTATTTTTTTATTTTTTTATTGAGTTTTTTATTTTTTTTGTACATTAGTTTATTTAATTTAATTGTATTTAATTGTAGTTAGTTTAGGGTAATTTATTTTAATGATATTGTAGTGGTTAGGGTGTAATTGTAACTTAGGTTAGGATTTATTTTACAGGTATATTTGTACTTATTTTTAACTAGGTAGTTATTAAATAGTTAATAACTATTTAATAACTATTGTACCCTAGTTAAAATAAATACAAAGTTGCCTGTAAATAAATATAAGCCCCTAAGCTAGATAATGTAACTATTAGTTATATTGTAGCTATCTTAGGGTTTATTTTATAGGTAAGTATTTAGTTTTAAATAGGATTAATTTATTTAATTGTAGTAATTTTTTTATTTCGTTTTATTTAAATTATATTTAAGTTAGGGGGGGTTAGACTTAGGTTTTAGGTGTTAATAAATTTAATATAGTAGCGGCGACGATGGGGGCGGCAGATTAGGAGTTAATAAATGTAGGTAGGTTGCGGGCGACATTGGGGGGGGCAGTATTAGGGGTTAATAAATAAAATGTAGGTGTCGGCGATGGTTGGGGGGCAGCAGATTAGAGGTTAATAAATTCATAGGGATAATGTAGGTGGCGGCGGTGTCCGGTAGCGGCAGATTAGAGGTTAATAAGTATAATGTAGGTGTCGGCGAGGGTAGGGGGCGGCATTAGGGGTTAATAAGTGTAAGATTAGGGGTGTTTAGACTCGGGGTTCATGTTAGGGTGTTAGGTGTAGACATAAATTTTATTTCCCCATAGGAATCAATGGGGCTGCGTTAGAAGCTGAACGCTGCTTTTTTGCAGGTGTTAAGTTTTTTTTCAGCTGACTCTGCCCCATTGTTTCCTATGGGGAAATCATGCACGAGCACGTTTTTCCAGCTCACTGCTACCGTAAGCAACGCTGGTATTGAGGTGAGATGTGGAGCTAAATTTTGCTCTACGCTCACCTTTTTGAGGCTAACGCCGGGTTTAAAAAAAAATCGTAATACCAGCGTTGTCTTAAAGGAGCGATGAAAAAAAAATGCTCGTTAGCAGCGCACCCCTGTTACCGTAAAACTCGTAATCTAGGTGTATGATAACTAAATAATATAATTCCTTTTTTCAAATTCCTTCCAATTCCATTACCCACCCATGGGCTATCCTGTATCCGTCTTCAGCTACATCCAAATAAGATTGAATTTACTTTGCTTAATGTTAAACAGGTACTGGTGGATGGTGTATGTGACTGTGTTTTTGTTATTATTTAGGCACCATTTTAATATCTATCAACCTGGTTGATAGATAATAAAATGGTGGCTAAAATAATAACAAAAACACTGTCACACACCATCCATCAGTTTAAAAGAATTTCATATAATTTTATGGTTTTGTGTTACATTATGTATGGCAGGTTGGCAGTGGAAGGTTGTATGCGCCAGGTTCCTATTAATTTTCTCATTGGTAGCGTAGCTGAAAAAAACCATGATCATTTACACACACTACAGCTTGCTAATGCTTGCCTTACTTAGCTGCCCTGCCTATGCCTAATATCATTCATTCATAATAAAATAAATAACAAATAATTATTCCAATACCAAGCCAGCAGCCATACGGATAACTTAATAGCTGTTGCACCCTCAGTACATCCTGTCCGACGACGACACAACACACACGGTCCAGGACTCACGGCCCTCATTCTTCTAATTCTCAGTGAAGTCCTCTGTACTCTGTGTACTAGACACTGTCTCACACTTACTGGACACCACACTCCTCGTTATCGCGGCTCGCTCTGAGTGACACTGTGTGACAGACAAACTCATTCACACGTGGCTTCTGGCTCGTCGCAGCAGCTCCCTCCTGTTAACTGCTGTGTCTTCCCACCAATGTGACGTCACTCAGCCGAGTCGGACAAGACCAGCAGGCACGCCTCCCCTGCAGCGCTGATGCTGCTGATTGGCTGTAGATTTAGCTCCATAATAGAGGTGGTTTTGAGAACCGCCTCTATTGGAGCGTGTATGGGGCCCAGTGAGCCACCAATAGAGGGCAGCAGAACGGTTCACTGCCTCCTTATTGCGCAACAGTCATGGATGCTGAAATTTTTTTAATTATATTATGTGATGGTAATCGCATCAGGTGGCGCCGGCAGGGGGGGAGGAGTACCTAGGGGGGCGTGGCCCAAAAAAATAAAAGAAAAAAAAATTCTTTTTTTTTTTATCAGATTTAAAAACTTTTTTCTTCTCTGATTTGACAGGAGAGGCGCTGCCTCCTATTACTACATGTCACTGATTCAGGGAAGCACAAGGGGCAGAAAACCTCTGCAACTTCTTTGTCCTTTTGGATGAGGAGCATGATCCGCTTGGCCTATGAGACAGCTGTACATAAGTTTGTACCCTGGGAGTAAGGAGGGACTAAGCAAGGATGTATTTCCAGCTTCAGTTTTAAGCCTAGTTGAGTGCATCTCTGTTTATTTCTATATTTATGCAAATGCTCTTAGGTCACCCTAAGAGAAAAAGGGGTAACCAGACGTAGCCTCATTGCACACATGCCTTAGAGGAATGCAACTGCACCTCACTGATGAGGCCCATAGAGGCCGAAACGTACGTCTGGGCTTTGTTTATTTTCCCTTGTTCAAAGGAGATTTGCCTGGTATTTCGGTGCTGGACGGTCATTTGGCAGGGTCAGACTGATATGCTACAGGAGATTTTACCTTTGTGAAAGGCATAGTGTGCAGAAAGAGTTTGTACCCTGAGAGTAAGCCTAGTTGAGTGCATCTCTATGTTTTTTTCTGTGTTACAGCGGGACATCTTCTTTGTGGGCCTTCAAGAATGAGGCTTCTATGGAGCAGATTTGTAAGGCGGCTACGGGGTCCTCCTTACATACCTTTACTAAATTTTACAAATTTGACGTTTTTGCTTCGGTGGAAGCAGTTTTTGGGAGAAAGGTTTTACAGGCTGTGGTGCCCTCAGATTAGGGTCCGCATTTTTTGCCCTCCCGTTTTCATTCAGTGTTCTCTAGAGCTTGGGTATTTGTTCCCACAAGTAATCTCCTCCCCTTTAGATGGAAAATATAAATTATGGATTCCTGATAATTTAATTACACACACAGCTCCCGCCCGTTACTCCGGTGGCCGGACCGAAATTTAGTTTGTTCTTCTGGCACCATTTATACCCTGATATTTCTCCTACTGTTCTTTGTTCCATCGGCAGAATGACTGGGGAATGAGGGAAGTGGGAGGAGTATTCAAGCCTTTGGCTGGGGTGTCTTTACCTCCTCCTGGTGGCCAGGTTCTTATTTTCCACAAGTAATGAATGAAGCCGTGGACTCTCCTCCCCACGATGGAAATGAAATTATTAGGTAAGCATAATTTATATTATTGTTCAAATTGCACAGACCAGTTTTGGACCAATCGAAATATGTGAGAACTATTAAATATGTTGCTTACTATTATATATGTTGCTAAAGGAAACAACACACTTATAAATATATTAACATATATAGATCTTTTGAGATATATGGTATAAGCTGGTAGCTACTTCAATTGTCACAGGACAAAGACTATTCAGAAAACTGTTAGTTATCTATTGAAGTCATCTTAACACACAAAAACATACAGGTAGCCCTCAGTTTACGCCGGGGTTAGGTTCCAGAAGGAATGGTTGTCAATCGAAACCGTTGTAAATTGAAACCCAGTTTATAATGTAAGTCAATGGGAAGTGAGGGAGATAGGTTCCAGGCCCCTCTAAAAATTGTCATAAGTAACACCTAGTACATTATTTTTAAAGCTTTGAAATGAAGACTTTAAATGCTAAACAGCATTATAAACCTAATAAAATAATCACACAACACAGAATATATAATTAAACTAAGTTAAATGAACAAAAACATTTGCTAAACAGCAGTATAAACCTAATAAAATAATCACACAACACAGACTTCACTTGCATTTTTCTGTAAACAGTTCTTTCTATGCATTCAAATCTGGACTGATTTATAGACATGAAGATCTTGTTCCTTTGAAATCTGCTCAATAGCTCAGGTCTGGTTAAACTGATTAATTTCAGCTTGCTTGGCTTTCCTGCAACACAAGCGGACAGCTCCACCTACTGACTATTTTAATAAATGCACTGCTTCTCAATGCTTTTCAATAGCAGTCACATGACTGGAAAAAAAGGTTGTTATTCTGAAACGGTGTAAATTGAACCATTTTATACCGAGGGCCACCTGTATATATATGGTAAACTTATTTAAACCTCTTAGCTGCATTAAAGGGACACAAAAACCCCAAAAGATGTATGCAATTTTAAGCAACTTTTCTAATTTACTCCTATTATCCTATTTTATTTGTTCTCTTGGTATCTTTATTTTAAAAAGCTGGAAAGTAAGCTTGGGAGCCGGCCCATTTTTGGTTCAGTACCTGGGTAGCACTTACTGATTGGATGGCTACATTTAGACACCAACCAGTAAGCGCTACCCAGGTGCTGAACCAAATATGGGCTGGCTTCTAAGCTTTACATTCCAGCTTTTTAAAATAAAGATATCAAGAGTATGAAGAAATATTGATAATAGGAGTATATTATAAAGTTGCTTAAATTGCATGCTCTATCTGAATCATTAAAGTTTAATTTTGACTAGACTATCCCTTTAAGGCCTCTCTTAGGTCATGGGTATCTATTATATCAGACATAGGTTTATGTGTTTACAAAAGCGTAGGCCCCTTTCAAACCTAAAAATATAAGAGCAGCCTATATGATGAGTATATAAAATTAAACTTAGAGACATGTGAAAGAATAATAATATTATCTGTACACAAATCTCTATATTGAGGATACACATAGACAAATAAAGCCTTTCTCTTCAACATAAGTTCCTTTTAGTGCAAGAGGGGTCACTTATGGACCTGACTTAACTTACATGGCTTAACAGAGGAAATCTTGGGTCCTAAATATGAATACTGTTGGACTTCCGGTGGGTGGATCTAGAAGATGGCCGCAAACTTCTGTTGCTCTGAAGAAATCCTCTTCTAATCTTTACCAGATCGCCATCTTACTAAGCCATCTGTATCTCCCTTGACACTTAAGTTGTCCGGGAACCTTAAGCAGATAGAAGAAAACTATTCTCTTCTACCCCGGAAGGCATTTTACTAAAATAGAACCCACAAGGGACTTTATATGTATTGACTTCCCGCCTATTGATCTTCAAACTATGGAACCGGAATGTATCACTGCCGCACAGATACTAGCAATTTTTATGCCCACAATTGACCATTTATCCCACAGCTATGAGAGACTGCATAGAATGGTTCGAGCCGCTGGAAGGTCCTACCCCACCAAAATAACGGCAAACCTGCAAATCGGCTCCTCAGCACGAAACCTGGGAAACTCACTACCCACTCGCTCGCAAAGGTCCACTGTGACTGATAACCCAAGAGCTATTTACTCCAGTCCGGTCGCAACACCTCTACCACAATATACAATGGAGGGCTTGACTCCCCTGAACTCACCCACTGTGACGCCACTCTTAGTACAAACAGTGAACCCCATTTTGGAGGCCAGGAGTCCAAGTAATGTTAATGGGTCATCAAGTTGTATGGAAGCGCCGACGGCGACCAAACTCTCCTGCAAAACAGCTCCCGACATTACCCGCATGCCAAACATGTATAAGAGAAGGAGCGATTTTGACTCACTACTGGCCTGTCTCGCTGTCTCGCTACAAGATCATCGCTTGGAACAACAGTGAAACAAGCCACTCTTACTAAGTCTGCCTGCAAAAGGGGAGAACACATCTGAACACCCCCCTCAGCGCTCGCAGCCTTTTCTGTCAGGGGAGCTGCTCTTTCCACGCTGCCTTGTAATTAATCCTGGATGGTTGCCAGACTTGTGTGGTCGATCGTTGGCCTTGGGCAAAGTAGGTGTCGGCTAGAGTGAAGGGATCACACACGACTTGACTCTCATGTGTTTGGACTAACAGGCTATCCGGCTATATCGCACTGGACAATACACAGTATCAGGTTGTGTTAAACGCTGATCCCCACGTGGATCAATTTACTTTGTAAATAGGTTAGACAGTTTCTATTGTTGATGTCCTCTTCTTAATTTTTATTAGGTCTTCTTTTATCAAACTCAAGGATACTAGTCATTCTCAGTCACATCAATATTTGTTTGATACACTGGGATATCTAAGATATGTTAAATTTTGGCCGCCTCCAATGCATAATGTATGTTTGTTTTTTCACCTTATGAAAATCCATTAGCAGACACAGTTCAAGTGTAATGATGCTGTTTTGCTTATATTTGTTCACTGACATGATGGGGAACAGACTAAGTTTGGAAACTTGTTGCTTTCAGAATTCAAAGCATAATTATACTTAATTATACTAATTCCCACAAGGGTTTTCCAGACCTGACACACCGCACCTTTAAATGATTGCATTGCGTCTGCCTCCTTAGGGATCCAACTAAGCTTACTATATTCAGGCTTGCCATAAATATTCTTATACAAGTCCATCCACATACTCAAAGTCATACAGATAAAGTGTTTTCACCGCAACTTAGCTCAGTATATTGGGTTCAGAGTCAATTCTGCACATCCCTATATCTATCATGTTTCTATATCCTATTATTCTTTTGGGTTAAACCTTTAATGAATATATTTTAGCAGATAACATTATGATCATTGTGCTTTTATTAGAAATACCCCTTAAACAACATCTGCCAACTCTTAGAATGTCTCTGCAAACTGTTGTCTCTATGCTTATCCGTATATGTCTCATCATTTTGCACGATCTATGCACTCACATACACCATTCATACTTCCTGGAAGCGATTAGGTAACTGCACACATTTTCCTATCAGGGGAGTCATGTTTTAATTATTGAGCAATATAACCTAGCAGTTAATGGGGTGCCCTCCCCTCCTCCTACTGCCTTATTAGATAGACCCTAACAGATTATGCAGGCTTGTTTGTCTTAGAATTTTGGGTAACTTATATATTGACCTACCTCATTCTGACTATCCTTTGATTTGGGCTTTTTGGTGCAAAGTATGAGTATTAAACTCTAGAAATTAACATTAGGACCCCCTCAAGGTTGCTCTTACCAGCGAGTTATTGTCAGCCAGGCATGAGACTACTCAGATTACTTTTATTTCATTTTTTTATGTAACATGCTTCTGACAAGGTATAGTGTAATGTCTGAAAAGAAAAAGGTGTATGTTTGGACCACAGCTACTGATATAGTACTATAATTGTGTGTTGCTGGATGTGTGGCAGGAGAGTACATGAATATCACCCATTAGTAATACGTGAAACCCTAGCACACACACATGAGCAGTTTGTTATATGAATATAGGAGAGAACAGCAGATAAGACTATAGCTGATGCGACAATGAAAACATTATGTTCAGCAGTGGAATTTCTATGTCTCAGTTCAATTAATATACACCTTCACAAATGAGCAATGAGAGAAATATGAGTGAATCACTATTGAATGGTTCAGAACTATAGGACCTGTTTTCTTATAAAATATGACAGGCAGAGTGAAACTATTAGACTATATAGTATTCTAATAACAGCGTGATTTGATAAGTAAAAGGCACAATAGGAGAAACCAGAACAATACCCTTCCTATTAGTACCTGTAGTGGGATTAGTAGGTAAGTGTCCTGAGACAGTGGAAACACAGGCTTGTGCAGAGAGGAGTAGCAAGCTCCGTGATGGCGGCAGTACTGAGAGTGAGCCGCGCTGGGCGTGTGACGTCACAGAGGCCGAGGTTCCGGTCTAGAGATGCAGATCCCTGCACAGCGGTGCAGACTGGAAGCTGAGGATTAGCGAAGACAGAGAACTCCTTAGAGACAGGATGTCAGGTGAAGCTTGATCTGATTTCAGGGAAACAATACCAAGCATAGAATAGAAGGTAATGTTGGTATTTAAAGGGACAGCCTGAGGAGTTGATTGGGTAATCAGTAAAGTGAAATTGGATATGAAAGGAATCATGACAGGATACCCCCTCCAAGGAGCAGCTCCGATGCTCAAAGACGAGGACGATCAGGGTACCTCTGATGAAAGAGAGAAATTAACCTGGGAGCAGAGACATTAGTGGCAGGCTCCCAAGAGTTATGTTCAACAGAGTAGTCCTTCCATTTGATGAGATATTGAAGAACACCCCTCACAAGTCTACTGTCCAAGATATCCTCAACCTCGTACTCCATGTTCGGATCTATAGAGATAGGTGGTAGAGTAGTGTCCATACCCTTATCACGTACATAGCGGTAAGGCTTCAGTAGTGATACGTGAAAAGTGGGGTGAATTTTGAGGGTGGTAGGTAGAGTGAGGCGAACAGCATTGCAATTGATTATTCTCTGTATAGGAAAGGGTCCAATGAAGAGAGGGGTAAGCTTCCTAGAGGGGGTGGACAAGCGGAGATTTTTTGTTGAAAGCCAGACAAGGTCTCCTTCAGAGTATGAAGGTGGAGGAGTGCGTCTTCGATCGTAATACCTTTTCTGTATATCCTTTGATTCTTCTATTGCCTGTTTAACAATAGTGAAGTTCGAATTAATACTGGAAGTTAAATCAGAAATGTGGGGATGGTCTGGAACCAGATCAGGTAGGTACTGGAATGTCGGGTGGAATCCATAATTGATGAAAAAGGGAGTTTGTTTAGTGGTGGAGTGCACAGTGTTATTGAAGACGAATTCTGCATAATGTAACTGTTGGGACCATGAATGTTGAGAGGTATGGCAATAAGTACGTAAGAACTGCTCAACCCATTGATTGCATCGCTCTGTTTGTCCATTTGTCTGTGGATGGTAAGAGGAGGATAAGGATTTGTCTATAGAGAACTGTTTACAGAATGCAGACCACAAAGCACTGGTGAACTGGGAGCCACGATCGGTTAAAATCTTCCGGGGTAAACCGTGGAGTTTAATCACATTGGTCAGTAAAAGTTGTATGGTCTCAGCAGCTGACGGAAGTTTATGGTAAGGTATCAGATGTAGCATTTTACTGAAAAGGTCAACCACCACAAGAATAGTAGTGTTCTTATCGGATTTTGGCAAATCAACGATGTAATCCAAAGCGATCTCTTGCCAAGGTTTATCGGGGGTAGGTGTGGACAGTAGTAGTCCAAAAGGTGGTCTCTTAGTTCGTTTAGATATTGTGCAGGAAGAACAAGTGTTGATGAACTGAGTAGCATCAGATAACATGGTGGGCCACCAGTAAGATCTCTGTAGTAGCTCCTTGGTCTTTTTTACACCACAATGTCCTCCAAGAGGTGAGTCATGTGCTGAAGTGAGTAGTTGGACTCGAAGAGATGGGGGAATGTAATATTTTTTTCCATAGTGGTATACTCCATCATTATCCTTTGATAAGAGATGTAGAGATTTAGAGCAATCTTTGGTTTGTTCAGTACGTAGTAAAGGGAGCAAATCTATGAAGAAGAGGAGAAAATTCTCATCTGGAATTACTTGTTGATGTGAAGGTTGTGTTAATGGAGTGGAGGGTAGTCGAGAGAGAGCATCTGCTTTTCTATTCTTGCTTGCGGGCCGGTAGGTGATGAGGAAATTGAAACGCGAAAAGAAGAGATTCCATCGCACTTGGCGAGCAGAAAGTGTTCTGGTGGTCTTTAAAAACTGAAGATTTCTATGATCTGTATACACTATTGTAGGTGTTGTAGCTCCTTCGAGTAAATGCCTCCATTGTTCGAAAGCAGCCTTTATGGCGAGAAGTTCTTTTTCTCCTACGGGGTAATGTCTCTCTGCAGTAGTCAAGGTCCGGGAATAAAATGCAACCGGGTGTAGAGGTTGTTTGAGAGTCTCCCTTTGGGAGAGAATGGCTCAGAGTGCGGAGTCGGATGCATCTACTTCGAGAACGAAAGGGAGTTCAGTATTGGGGTATCTTAAAATAGGAGCGGTTGTGAAGCTAGTTTTCAATTTATTAAAAGCAATATGAGCTTCATTGGTCCAGACGTATTTTATGTTTTGTTTTGTAAGATTAATGAGGGGTTTTGCCAAAGATTAGTAATTTTTTATAAACTTCCGATAGAAGTTGGCGAACCCTAGGAAACTTTGTACTTGTTTCCTAGTAGAGGGGGTAGGCCAATCTAATACCGTTTTGATCTTGTTATCATCCATGCGGATTCCTTCGTTGGAAATGATGTATCCCAGAAAAGGAATGCTGGTAGCGTGGAAAATACATTTTTCGGCTTTCACATACAAAGAGTTGCTTCTGAGGCGCGTGAGAACTTGGCGAACATGGAATTTGTGTTCTGAGAGGTTTTTTGAAAATATGAGGATGTCATCCAAGTATATTACGACATATAGGTCAAGAATATCCTTGAAAATATCATTGATCAGGTGCTGGAAGGTGGCAGGGGCATTGCAGAGGCCGAATGGCATGACAACATATTCGTATAACCCGTAACGGGTACGAAATGCTGTCAGCCATTCGTCTCCTGCCCGCATCCTGATCAGATTGTACGCTCCCCTAAGATCAAGTTTGGTGAAGATCTTAGAGCCCACTAACCGTTCGATTAACTCCGGGATAAGTGGTAGAGGGTAGCGTTTTTTTACGGTTATTTTGTTCAGTTGCCTATAATCCACTATAGGTCTTAGAGATCCATCTTTATTTTTCACAAAGAAAATACCTGCAGCAGCAGGTGAAGTGGATGGCCTAATAAAGCCTTTTTTAATGTTCTCATCTATGTATGTTCTGAGGTGCAGTAATTCCGGTTTGGACAGAGGAAAGATATGGCCACAGGGTATGACTGCTCCAGGTAAAAGGTCTATGGGGCAGTCATATGGCCTGTGTGGAGGGAGTGTCTCAGATTGGGTTTTACTGAACACATCAGTGAAGTCCGCGTAATCCATAGGCACATTAGACTGTAAGCCTTCTGATGGAGGCTGAAGGAGTAAATGGGGAAAACAGGTTGTTTTACAATACTGAGATTTAAACTGAAGAGAGAGAGAAGCCCAAGAAATCAGAGGATCATGTTGCCTTAGCCACTGTAAACCTAAAATTAAAGGGAAATCAGGTGAAGTGATTACATCGAATTTAATGTACTCCCTATGGTGACACTCAGTTGACATCAGAATGGGAGTAGTTTCGAACATCACAGGGCCTGTGGTTAGTACTTTACCGTCTATTCCCCTCAAATGAACAGGAGACAGTTTCTTATGCAGGGGAATTTATTATTTTCACAGAAGGTTAAATCAATATAGGAAAGAGAAGCTCCAGAATCAATGATCCCTTGGACTGTCACCCGGGATTGGGTCCCACTGCAAGACAAGAGGAATGTTGCAGTAGTGAGGGCATTTGAGTACAGTTTTTATTGAGAATGGGGGAGTAAGCGGCTTACCCTTTCTTTGCCGGGCCAGATTAGGACAGTCCTTGACCCCGTGTTCATCGGAAGCACAATACATGCATAAGTTATGCGTACGGCGTCTTATCTTTTCCTGAGAGCTTAGGGGACCACGTAGAAAGGCGATATCCATAGGTTCTGGTGGGGGTTTTGAGTGTGTACTGGGTATATTGGGTGAGGATTTTGGCCTATAAGCAGTGTCATGACTGACTCTTTCATGATGCCTTTCCCTAAGCCTCCTATCTATGCAGATACTCAGATCTATTAGTTGCTCCAGTGTTGGGGGTATTTGTGTACGTGAAAGCTCGTCCTTAACGGCTTCTGACAACCCCAAGCGGAACTGATTTCGTAGGGAAAGGTTGTTCCTTTGGGTATCAGGGGCCCACCTTTTGAATTCAGCTATATACTCCTCAACTTCTCTTTTCCTCTGCCTTAGGGACCTCATAGCATTTTCAGCAGTTTGTTGTTTAAAAGGGTCCTCATAGATTTGTGCTAAGGCAGAGAAAAAGGAGTCAAGGGAATTAAGAATCTCATCATTATGCTCAAGGAAAGTGTTTGCCCATGCTCTGGGCTCAGCTCTTAAATATGAAATAGTTGTCATGACTTTTACCCTATCATTAGGGTAGGTGTAAGGTTTAAGGGTGAATAATAGATAGCAGGAATTCTTAAATTCTCTGAAAATCTTTCTATCACCATAAAAAGGCTCAGGGGTAGAAATTTGTGGTTCCTGGGGAGGAGGCTTCCTATCCACTACCTCTTTTATGTAAGATTTTAAGTTATCATTTTCTACCTTAAGTGCAGTAAGACCTTCAGTTAACATTTCAACTTTAGTGGTTAATGTTTGTATATGTGTTGGCAAATCAGTTGGGTCCATCTTATTTTATGGCTTGGTATTCTGTAATGTCTGAAAAGAAAAAGGTGTATGTTTGGACCACAGCTACTGATATAGTACTATAATTGTGTGTTGCTGGATGTGTGGCAGGAGAGTACATGAATATCACCCATTAGTAATACGTGAAACCCTAGCACACACACATGAGCAGTTTGTTATATGAATATAGGAGAGAACAGCAGATAAGACTATAGCTGATGCGACAATGAAAACATTATGTTCAGCAGTGGAATTTCTATGTCTCAGTTCAATTAATATACACTTTCACATATGAGCAATGAGAGAAATATGAGTGAATCACTATTGAATGGTTCAGAACTATAGGACCTGTTTTCTTATAAAATATGACAGGCAGAGTGAAACTATTAGACTATATAGTATTCTAATAACAGCGTGATTTGATAAGTAAAAGGCACAATAGGAGAAACCAGAACAATACCCTTCCTATAAGTACCTGTAGTGGGATTAGTAGGTAAGTGTCCGGAGACAGTGGAAACACAGGCTTGTGCAGAGAGGAGTAGCAAGCTCCGTGATGGCGGCAGTACTGAGAGTGAGCCGCGCTGGGCGTGTGACGTCACAGAGGCCGAGGTTCCGGTCTAGAGATGCAGATCCCTGCACAGCGGTGCAGACTGTAAGCTGAGGATTAGCGAAGACAGAGAACTCCTTAGAGACAGGATGTCAGGTGAAGCTTGATCCGATTTCAGGGAAACAATACCAAGCATAGAATAGAAGGTAATGCTGGTATTTAAAGGGACAGCCTGAGGAGTTGATTGGGTAATCAGTAAAGTGAAATTGGATATGAAAGGAATCATGACATATAGAGACCAACCTCATACTTGTTTAGCTATACTTTACCATAACTTAAAGCAAAGATTCAGTGGATCCCTCTGTAACCAACCTTTTAGTAACTGCCAGCACTCTTCCATATTGTATGCTCTTACTGAGAACACAGAGACCCAAACGCTATTCACCCCTTACTATTGTGTTGTTGTTATACGAGGAAGAGTTCAAATATTATGCTCACGACGGCCTAGTCTAGATCAAACTGTAAATTATACTGCAGTCTTATTGTGCTGAGCAATATACTCTCTTGACCATACCACCTATACCTGACTAAGAACTGTGTAGCTATGATCATACCCCGCCACAGTACCAGCGCACTCACTCTTAGATCTATGAGGACAATGGTGTGTTTAGTTTAGTTTATTGTTTAGTTTAGTTTAGTTCAATTAGTTAAAAAAAAAAAGAAGGAGTCCAGGTAACAGATATCGAAGCAATCTTGGTCAAACTGAGTCATGATAACATGTCGTAATTATGTTCAGTATAGAATCATACATACTTGTTTATAACCTGATTCAACTCTGCGCAGGATGTACAAATTTTGAAATTAACATCTCTTGTTCTTACTCGTTGTATTTCATGCATCTTTCAGCCAGCCTTTATTGTAATATCACAAAGTGCTAGATCATATGTATGTAATTGTTTACCTGTTGTATGCCTGGTCTCTCTTCAATAAAAAAGAATTAACAAAAATATGAATACTGTTATATATATTGCTATAATAAATAACACACTTATTAATATAGAAACTTGTATAGATCTATGTAGATATATAGTATTAGCATGTAGCTACTGCAATTGTCACAAAACAAAAACTATTCTGAAATCCGTTATCTATTGACGTCAGTTTAACGCATAAGAACATATATATATGACAAAGTCTAAGGATAAAGATCTACATATAAAATAAGATATGTGTTATAAAACAGATGGTTATCAGGAGGAAGTCAATAAGAAAATTGAACCAGGATTCTCTTAAACTTTAGTGGTAGCAGAAGGTATATATTAATAGGGTAAATATCTTAGTATATGAAAGGCTGATCTTAGAGAATATAACTGTCCAAGACTAATCTGAATGCTGCAAAGCAATTAGTTAGATATATAGTAGGTCTCTAGGAACATTATATGCATATACACAATACCTCTCTAAGGGAATATATAGCGTATTAGAAGAGATAGAAGTACAGACTGTAAATCTATATCAGGCTTTAGGGGCTTAATAGGGAACCACACTGTACAGAGCAAAAGTTTATACTACAGTACTGACAGGCGAGCCAGCGTATATAAAACAAATGCTGAATGCAGCTTAGTGACACCGACACAGTCTAAACCAATTCCCTGTTTACATTTCCCAGATATAAAGAATCGGTGCCCCCGGTTATGTGATACAAACTCACTAAAACGGCTAAGATAGATATATTTGTCTACAAGTCTCATGCGTTGAACTCGTCCCTGAGGGGGTAGCTTTCCTCAAGCAACAAGTCCAGCAGAACAGCTTGGTCTGCATGAGGCAAATAGTAAATGGACTCTCCTACGGTTCCAAGGTAGAGCAAGCCTCCAGCTATTTCCAGGGCCTGTCCATCACTGCTAGGCTGGACTGTAGAAGAACTGTTGGAGAGCCAATCACACATACGGGGCCTCCTCAGGTCGACCTCCCAACTCGGTACTCATCTGAACTTCGGGGCTCTCCTGCCAATCACAAAAACTATCACTGACTCCCTGTGGAAAGCCAGCCGCATCCCTCCGAACAGGGGCCAAGGTAAGTTGCATATGTCTCTCATGAGGACCCGATAGCAGACAGACAGGATTTTCCTCCTCAGGGAACTGAACAATGTGTAGCTAGATACTGAACAATGTGTAGCTAGATGTCCCCTTTCTGAGTAGTGGGCTCTGCTATCATCGCAGTTTCAGGCTCTGGGATAGTCACCTGGGAATGTGTGCTTTCCATGCAGGACAAGAGACGGTCAATTCTGCTACACATCCGCAGTTCCAAATCAATTATTAGATCTTGTATAGTCATATAGACTTCCTCCATCTTCATTTTAACATGTAGACAAAAGGAGAGTTTAAAGTTATCTCCTCAGACCCGGTTCCCCAGGGGTGTGCTAAGAGTTTTCCCTGTGAAGGCCGCCAAAACCCTAGTAATCCAGTCTGGGAGACCCTGTAATTACACAATAGAACAGTTGCCCGAACCAGCAAACTGTCTGCTTTCTCATAGAGTCAGATTATGTGCTGGATTGCATCAAAATTTATTGATTGCATGGTGGATTGCAAATCTAACTGCCAGAGCTCCCAGATTTGCGGCCATCTTCGTCCAGAGCCCAGAAACGCCCCCAGTATAAAACATTTTAAAAACTTACTTAGAAGCTCCCAGTTTAGCACTGTTTGGCCGGAGGCTTCCGATGGGAGGAGCTGATCAGAGCAGAGCACGCTGAGGTTTGGCATAATGTATCGACAGCTTGAACCAACTATCTCCCTTGCCGTCTCTCCCGTTGTTGGTGCGTATAGCATCCTAGGGAGTTGGGCAGCTACATCAAGAGCCCAAACAGGAAGCCCGCAAGAGCCAGAACATAGGCTCCATCGCCAGAGCCGCAATTTGGCCACACCAGAAGGACCCACAGGTTATATCATAGGAGCCATTAACAGGCCACGACAGAGGACTATGGATAAAGTTTTTTTTTAACACCTTATTTACTGCCGATATTTGGGCAGTAACATCAAAGGCCCAAGCAGGAACATCGCAAGAGCTGGAATAGAGATTGCACTGCGAAGAGCTTCAATCTGGTTATACTACAAGGTTTTGGATAAATCTACCCGTTGTGAGGTGGCAACACCTCCTAGGGTTTCACTTTTTTGTCTGCGGAAAGCAGTAAACTTGGAATTAAGCCGACAGGCTGACGGAATCTGGAAGCATTAGCACGGATGCTTTATACAGATGCACCTTTTGGATAAGGCTCTTACAATGCCATTATATAGGTAATAACCATATAAAATCTCTACAAGAACATCAAGCGGGACTACTAGGAACTGTTAGTTTGCGGCTGAGCCGGCAGAGCTCCCACTGCTAGCATTACACCGGCTGTCTTACCATCTTAAAGTGCAAGTATATGGGCTTCCTTTTGGGGACTTGAAATATGCTATGTGCAGACTGTTTTTTCTCTCTCTTATTATTAGTGCTGTGTCTGTATTTTCTACACGCTACAAGTTAGCCTAGGATCAGCATTATACCCTAAAAAGTTTAAACAGCGTCCTCTGTAATTGACTGTTTACAATTTGCTTATTGGTATTCTGTTCACAATTTTCATTGTATCTTCTTTTATATACTAATAAGCTGGACAGACACGGGCCAAGGCAGCACTACAACAAGTAGCTGGGCTAAATAGACTCATTGAAATAAGTATACTGGACTGTCAACTCAAAAAAAAAAAATTCTCCCGTCTATTATAGAGTGCTAAACAACGATCCAGATTTACTGCCCAGAATATAAGGAGTTGTCTACAAGACTTTTTTCATCACAGTGTTTTGTGGGTAAAACTACTGCTACAGTAGCAGTTTATTAACCATCAAGTCATTTTGTCTGCGTCTGCTGAACCCACATGACTAAAACCATATAAGGTCTACAGCCACAGGGTCTAAATGACCTGATTATCGGACATTCATATATTCATTTAGTCTCTGCATTTGTGTTTATGTGGCAGTTAAATAACCTTTGTTTATTTTTCAGGAACCTCTGCCGCAAAATATATACCAAAAGATATATCATAACTTCTAGAGGTATTTAACAAGGTTTAAATTTGCTGGTGATTAAGTTTAAAATGGTTATATAACATTGAAACTTAAGGCAAGAAAGTATTATTGTGTAGGTTCTAAGTATATGCTATAGGATACAACTTGTCCATAATAACTAGTGGTAGTGGTTTCTCTTATATATCCAATATCAAGGTTATATCTGGATTAGGTACTAGGCCGGTATCTCACAGCCTTTAGAGTATCACTACTCCTTAAAAACTTTAATTAAAGCTGTCCCCTTTTTCCCTTATAATACACTAACACAGTTTGTGAATTGATTACACACACGTACAAGGTTAAAACTCGCTAAAAAAAAAAAAGTTTTCTATAACCCTATACACAGGGTTACACGGAATCTGTTGTCGCTCTACAAATAACCAATAATAATAATAAAATACTCTCCTCTGTGTATATATATATATATATATATATATATATATATATATAGATAAGTACACTTAATTATAGTTACTGTAATATACAGTTTATATTATCTTCTCGATATGGTCGATAAGGTCATATCATACACATAGCCACGTCACGTGCTCTTTTTTTTGCACTACTCTTATTTTTTTGTTCTCCTTTTTTCCTTTTTCTGTTCCTCTTTCTTTACATCTATACAAGTAGATTGTGCACTTGGGAAAAAGTAAATTACTATATATGGACAGATATATCACTGCTTCTAAACTTAACTTGCCAATTATGCCTGTTAAACAAAAAGACAGGAAGAATCGTATTTCAGATATTTTGCCTGAAGTAGTAAAAGAAAATATAACCACTAGAACTGATATTCAACCCTTAGTTAACCAGCTATCAGAAATTTTCCTACCCCAATTTGAGTTATTGCAGTCACAAATGGCTAACCTTACGGTTGAGATAAGACAATTTTCAAATAGACTTAATGAGGTTGAAAGCAGAGTTCCTGAGACAGAGGATCTCCTAAATAGCCAAGTACTTCTGGTAACAGAACAGGCTAAAAATATTAAAATTTTACAAGAGCGTGTAACAGATCTTGAGGATCGTTCTCGACGCAATAATTTAAAAATAGTTGGCTTACCAAAAACTAGTGAGTTTGCTGACCTTATACATTTTTCTTCTATATCACTCCCACAAATATTAGGCTTACAACAACAAAACACCCCTCTATCAATTGAGAGGGCACATAGAATAGGCACACAGAGAAAAACAGTGGCTGGGAAAATTCAACATAGATCGGTAATGAATAAATTCCAAAATTATCAAGACAAAATGACAGTACTGCAACTATATAGGAAACTTAGCTCAGTGTTGATTGGGGATACCAAAATCCTGAAATTTCAGGATTACTCTAGTGATACATCCCAAAAAAGGAAAGTGATGACCCCCTTCTGCACTAAGCTAATTAATGCAGGACACAAGGCTAGATGAATCTATCCAGCCAAGATAGTAGTATAAGATAAGGACACTACATACACTATGGCAAATGAACAAGAAACCAGACAATTCTGCAGTAAATTAAAAATTGCGTTTTAAGATAAGAAATCAAATTAAGTCTAGTCAATACATTAATGGGTACCTTAGGATGTCGTCAAATGGTAAACAAGATTTTGTTTTTAAGTTTTTCTTTTTTTTTTTCTCCCCCCCCCTCCCTCCCTCTCCCCGCACTTGACCCCAAAAATATAGGATTAGATGGGAGTTTCTTTTAAGAGTGCATCATGGAACATAGGAGGAATAACTTCCCCCATTAAAAGGAAGCTGATCCTCAGACAACTAGGCAAATATAAACCTGATCTGGCTTTCCTACAAGAAACGCATCTTAAAACCATAGAGGTAAATAAACTTAAATCTAAATGGGTAGGTCAAGTAATTGCCTCTGCATGTAACAAAAGGAAACGAGGTGTGGCTATATTATTCAATAAAAATGTTTACATATAATTTATTAAAACAAGTTACAGATACGGAGGATAGATGGCTCATGATTGAAGTAGAGATAGGGAATACTAATTATATCTTTTGTAACATATATGGCCCGAATACGGTAGACACAGATTTTTGGAATAAATTTACTGTATATTTATCCCAATATATTGGACAAAATCTGATTCTAGTAGGATATTTCAATTTAATTCCAACACCATTCTTAGACAGATGTACCCCTAACAAATCCTATTGCAGTGCAGTGCGGAGTGGTACGAGTGGGACCTCCCCCCTCCTTTTTTTTTTTTTTTCTCTTTTCTTTATTATTATTATTATTAGGTAAATAGGAAATGGTAGCACAAGTGTACAATAATAAAAGTTCAAGATTGTAGAATTGATTAATGAGTTAACAATGTCTTTAACTTACGTTATAGAAGGTATAAATATAGGAGGAAACCAATTGTTGGTTTTATTTTACCTAATGAAGACAGAATTGTCCTATGCTTTATTTTGTTGTAAATGGTTAATCTCTCTTCCTTACTGTCGTTTCCTTCTGTATAAGGAATTTTGTTAATGGGTAATCTTCGTTTGCTGAAATGTACTCTGTGCTCTGATATAAATAAATGATTTAAAAAAATTAAAAAAAGCACTGTTGGTGAGATTAGGCTGGGAAACCTACTGACATGGTCTGGAAGTCTGGAAAGCAAAAAGATCAGACACTACCCCTCTCCACTGCATATGAAAAGACCCTTTACACAAACAGGCGCAAGCTAGAGTGGATAAACAACAGTCTACTTCTAAAACTTTGGGGCTTGGTTAGGAATCTGAAAATCAGCACAATGTTAATTAAAAATAAGCAAAACTATACATTTAAAAAAACAACAACAACAAAAAAACTGTATGGGCTATATAAATAAAACATTTATGCAAAGAAAAATCTAGTGTACAATGTCCCTTGAAATACTACATAAATGTTGATTCCTATAACATTTTCCTGTATTGCCTGACAATGCCTATGCCAATTACCTGTGTATATCTCTGCAAATAGTGTTCATGCCATGTTGCGCATCTTTATATCTGATCTGCGTGAGGCTTGGAATGTGTTACTTTGTGTGTATAAAGTGAATAGTAACATTGAGATGTCTGCTAGTTATATACGCAGGGGGTGAAAATATATAACACTGCTATATGTGTCTATCTATCTATACACATACATACACAAGACTGATCACTGCTAGGACTGATGTATGTATACTGTGTGTATAATGATATGTATGTATAAATGTGCTAGTGTTCATTTGTCAATCAAACTAGTACATTATTTGTCATTTTGGTGTATGGTTAAACAACAAATGAAATGAGTGGGCTGCTTTGTTTAAACATTCCGAGGTAGGGTCGCCACCCAGCTGGTATTTTACGGACGTCGCCAGTATTTTTAAGGTTCATGTCAAGGAAGAAAATAAGGAATACAAATTGGAAAAAAAAAGCTCCTGGCATAGTGAAACTTCTAATGAGTGTGTTGGAATCTAATTATAAATAAATAATTGTTTAAAATCAGTCCTAGCAGATTTAGTTTCTGAGTTACACTGCTTAATTATTTATGCTAATTGATGTTAATGAGCATGACCGCTATTATTTTCCAAGAAAGGTTGCAACTCTATTCCCAGGCCTATTTTTGGATCCAGACCAGCCTTCTATAACCAACGAGCTCAGTGCTCCATGAAACTGAAAAGGAAATATAACTTATTAGTTCTGTGCGCCATGGGTCTGATTTGGGCATGTGTACCATGAGGTCAGATGCAGGTATATAACTTAACAAGCGTTATGTTCCATGGTGTCTGATCTGAGGGTCCCACCTGCCTACATCCAGTCATACACTGCGTCCGACATTATGTAGAGAAGAGATGGCCAACTGGCAGTCCATGGGCCACATATGGCCCTTTGCACTCGTTTTTATGGCCCCTGTGAAAAAGTAGAACTAAGAATGTGCGCCATTGTTTTTGTGGCCCCAGTAAAAAGTGGAATTAAAAAAGTGTGCTTTGGGACTTCTGGTGAATGGTCAACTAATTAAATGTATTATTTGTGTATTTAATAATGATACATTTATATATGGCCTTTTAGGCTTCTTAGATACAGTGGCCCCTAAGACTTATAAGAAAATTGATCTGCACCGCCAAGTGTTTAAAAGTTGGCCATCACTGATGTAGAGGACAGCTGGAATTAACATTATAACATCTCTAAATTAAAAATATGAATCCAGGATTTCACAATGCAAAATTTAAGAAATAATAGTCTAAATATTTTTTCACATTAAAGAGATATGGAGCTCAAAAACAAACTTAAAGGGCCATAATACCCAAATGTTTAAACACTTGAAAGTGATGCAGCATAGCTGTAAAAAGCTGACTAGAAAATATCACCTGAACATCTCTATGTAAAAAAGAAAGATATTTTACCTCAAAATGTACTAAGTATTCACACCCCATTGTAAAGGACTTTAAGCAGCCAATCAGTATCTCTGTCCCGGGACAGCTAAGGGAGTGAGCTTTCGTGCACACTCATGTTATTTCCCTATTCAGTTTAAGGAAGTTTACTATGAAATCTCATGAGAGTTAAGTGAAATCTCATGAAATCACAGTAAAAGAGTTCATGACGTCAGCACTGCTGATGCCAATTGGCTGCTGTTCATTTCTTCCTTTTTTTTTTAAACCTGCAGCTGGGCAGTAACTGAAAGATAACTTTTTACAGAGCACTTACTCTGGTGAGCTGAGGAAGTTGTGAGGTAAAATATCTTCCTTTTTTACATAGAGATGCTCAGGTGATATTTTTCTGTCAGCTTTTTACAGTTATGCTGCATCACTTTTAAGTGATTTAGCATACAGTATGAGTATTATGTCCCTTTAAGTCACAATGAAAGATCATTTCAAATGAAACATTTCATGAAATGCCTTCATGTAAACGTTCTGCATCATTTTCTTAAAAAAAAAACTATTTAAAAATGTAAGGCTTTATCAAACAACACCATGGGACTCGTTATAGGAGTCCATTCACTGTGGTTTACCAAGGTAGCGGCTCTGTCTGCAACCACCATTACGCATGTTTTGTTTAATCTGTTTACATCACTCACAGAGCTACAGCGACTCCAGAGGATCATAATAGTGTGATATTTGCAAGAGTCTGGAAGCGGAGCGGCAGCATTTCTGTCAGCTAATAAGCATTCCCCCTGGACTAACAAGCAATTTGTTAAAAAATATAAGCTATGCTTTTTAAAATGCACAACTTTCAATTTAACATATTTAATAATATATACAAAATGTATTTATCTCTGTTTTAAAAGCCACTGGTTTAACGATCTCTACAGATTTCTATAATTAATTGCAATGAGTGGAACAAACACCCCTTTAAGAAGATTAATACTGCAGTGAAATGCAGGATGTTTTCTTGACGCACTGTTTGTTTCCATACATAATAACTGTAACGGAAGCCTCCCTTACTTTTGTTCTTGGAGAGGACTGCAGGCCAGCCTCCTCCCCACTGACTATGGACCCCGGAACGTGAGGGGATTCTGTGTTTTGGGAGGCGGCTGCCCATGGGACATTTTGGAGTACTTTTACCCTGGATTCAGGTTTACCCCGTTTCACTGAATTCCCAGAGACTCTGTGAACTGGTGGGCCTTTATACAGAGTTGGGGTTCCTTTGTTTTGTTGGGGTATAAGGTGACAGCCCAAACCAGCATTGCCGGTATTCTAACAGATTAACAAACATATCAGATCATGAACGGAAGTGACGTTCCATCAGCTGTCTGATGAAAATACTAACCGTGCATGCGCTCTTCTGCGTCATCGCATTCCAATCCCAGCAAGTCACAAATTACTATCTACGCATCAGATTTTAAAGCGCATGTGCACACAGAGGTGTAGTTTGTATATGTAAGGCATGATTGGTAATGTAGTATAATTTAAAAGAACTATAGTACCTTTATTTATATTGCTGTAATATACAGTTATAAGCATCTAATTCTTTAAAGTTCAGTTTATTAATTTATCAAAAATAATTGTAATGTGACTTGTTATAACTGTATATTACAGCGATATAAATAAAGGTACCATAGTTTTTTGAAATTAAACTACATTACCCATCATGCCTTACATGTACAAACTACACCTCTGTGCGCGCATGCGCTTTAAAAGTGTCCAAGAATCCGATGGGTAGATAGTAATTTGTGACATGCTGGGATTGGAATGCGATGACGCAGAGGAGCGCATGCACCGTTAGTATTTGCGATCAGACAGCGGACCGAACGTCACTTCCGTTTTCTGATCTGATATGTTTGCTAATCTGATAGGGCACCTGCGCAGAGGAGCGCATACACCATTAGTATTTGCGATCAGACAGCGGACCGAACGTCACTTCCGTTTTCTGATCTGATATGTTTGCTAATCTGATAGGGCACCTGCGCAGAGGAGCGCATACACCATTAGTATTTGCGATCAGACAGCGGACCGAACGTCACTTCCGTTTTCTGATCTGATATGTTTGCTAATCTGATAGGGCACCTGCGCAGAGGAGCGCATACACCATTAGTATTTGCGATCAGACAGCGGACCGAACGTCACTTCCGTTTTCTGATCTGATATGTTTGCTAATCTGATAGGGCACCTGCGCAGAGGAGCGCATACACCATTAGTATTTGCGATCAGACAGCGGACCGAACGTCACTTCCGTTTTCTGATCTGATATGTTTGCTAATCTGATAGGGCACCTGCTCTAACCCCCCCACCGACTCAGAGCAGGAGATTGCAATCAGCCCAAGCATTTTTATGCTGGAGCCTCCTGATATTATGTGTACATATATTTGCATATCCAGTCTAGGTGTGGAGTGTCTTTCTGTCATCGTGTGAGTCATCCATTGTTCTTTTGCAAGTCGGATGTTTGTCCCATTGCATAATATTTGTTTCTATTATTCATGTGGTGACTACCCCCTTGTTGGAAATGTATAAAAGCTGTGTTTCTGAGCAATAAAGCAGTTCCTGTTTTGACCCTCAAGCATTCAGTCCCGGCTAATGTTCTTGAGAGTAGCTATAACAACTTGTAGCGGCCATTATTCTAATAGCGGCCAGTATCCAGCGGATTCATCGGTTGGTGTTTGGCGGGAGGAAGCCAAATACAGACATCCCAACCTGCAAAAACTCATTTCAGGGAAGTGGCTTCACCAGCTACTGCGCCCCCCCCCAGTTATATAATATTGGACACCTTGAAACCCTAAATATGATACTTATCATTAAAGTAGCCTCCCTCAAAAGTCACATTAAAAAAGTAGCTTTATTGCACAATCACATAACACAAACCTATTTTTCAGTGATCGTACGCTTGTTGAATGCTTAAATATTTTAGAATACGAAGTTTAATTACGTGCAGTAAATAAGGTAGCATTTGGGTTTTATTTTATTAGAATAAGGGGGGGCTTTTTGGTTACTGATGCATGCTTTGAGGGTTCTATAACGTCCCAGCAACTAAAGGCATTCCTTAAAAAAAAAAAAAAAAACTTTTCCGTATTTGGGCCACATTGGATTATGGTACTTGGAGTTTCAGGGAGATTCCATTAGATTTGCAGGCATCAGGGAGTCGCTATTACAATCAGGGAGAGTTTGGATGTCTGTGCAATAACACTAATGGCAAAGATGATAGGCAGCCCAAATTGTCATCTATAGCTAAGCCCTGCGCGAAAATACCAACGTGCGCATGTGCCATTCCAGTAAAATCATCTGGAGTGAGGGGCTTCACTGGATCTAGTTTGGGTAATTCTTCAAGTGTGCATGCTGTCAGGAATGCAGATCAGCCTTATACATATTATAATGAGCATGGTAGTGCCGCCTCCGGATTGGGCACTTATATTTCTGCAGACAGCCTTTTTTGTGAGTTGTCATTTACAACACATTATGAATAAATGAAATGTTTTTATTTACATTAAAGCTTTATTTAAAAAAAAAAAAAAAAAGTAAGTTGCCTTTTATTCTTTTTCTAATCATAAATCGACTTGTGTTGTTTAAACATGTACTTTATTCCTGAGTTGTATAATCATTTAAAGCTCATTTTTATTGCTCAGAGATATCCAAAGAGGTGAAAAGCTATGTTTTATGGGCTGGCACCTAGATTTGAAACTAATTTGTCGAGCCTTGGCTCAGTTTTTCTGAATGATATCATGTCCCAGCCATATTTTGTTTTCTGGTTTCCAAATAAAGTGGATGATTACAACACATTGACATCTCTTTAAATTGTTATTTAGAGAAACGATGCAATTTTCTAAGATGAGTTGTAAAGTATATTAAATGCAGAGTATGAGTCACAACTCCTTATCTGAATGGAAAAAAATCGTTGTATGTGAGCTATTCAAAATATGTTGTAACATTTGCATTGTAACGCTTCGCTTCCCTTTTTAACACATGGTTAGCATTCTTGTAGAGCAACATATACAGGTGTGGTGTATACAATGTACCTGTTCGTAATACATTACTTATGTCTGCGTAGCTATTGGGTTTTAAACAAACTACAACTCCAATGATCCACCGCGACGTGTGTTGTAAATTTCCGGAAGTGCTATGGGTGTAGTTGGCAGAAGCTATTAGGAGACCGGTGTCACGTGATTATCAGGAAGAGCTTTTAGACTGGAAATCAGCTGCGTGAGACAGCTGGTATGAGGATGGCAGAGGTAGCTGGCATAAAAGTAAGAGAGCACGGGCACACTTGGTGAGGATGCTAATGTGATTTATGCACAGACCGTCTGAGTGATACAAAGGGACCGTAAGTGCCAAGCTGAGGAAAGGACAGCTATTAGTGCTAGTCTAAAATACCTCTATATAATCCGTTGGAGATTATCTGAGGCGAAAAAAACAGTTTCTGCACGGACATGGACAGCTTGATAAAGAAGAGACAGTTTGGTGAGGCATAGTATTAGTGCCAGCCTGGGGAAATAGACTCCCAAAAGTAACAGACAAAGGGAGAGGCATGAATTTTAAGTAGAGGGGCAAAAAAAAAGAAGAGGAGTGCACTGAATGATAAAGAGACAGGCAAAGAAAAAGGAGATCACTGAATAATAGACAAACATCAGTAAGGAGACAACTAAATAATAAAATACATCATCTTTGGCAGAATAAAACAAACAAACAATTCCTATGCAGAGTAGAAGCCCTTGCAGCCAAAGCAAGAGAGACCGATGATGAGCTAAGACATGTCCTGTGATCAGAGTTTGTACATGGCGTGCCCTGCTCCCTTGTGACTGACTCCTGTTCCCTGCATCATGCAGGGATTGCTCTTCACCTTTTTCCTATTGGGATCTGTGCTGCCTAACGAGCTCCAGGCAAAATCCCACAAGTTATTCCAGGAACATGTTAACAGGTCTGTGCACCTCTCAGAAAACATTTCATCTGTTCCTAGTACTGGGCAATCCTTGAATGTATCTAATGGTTCTGCTGCATCTATCCACCCAACTTCCAGCTCTGTGTCTCTGCTTACTTCTTCTGTTCTTTCCCCAAGATTTTTGCAGATTGGAGATGGCTGCTGCCTTCAGTTTGACTTCCTAGAACACCGTAAAGGTGTAATTGTCATCAACACTGGAACTGCACCTCAAAGCTCTGATCTCAGTGTTGAGTCCCTTGATACATCTATTCTAAGAATACTGAATGTAAGCCGAAGTACTGGAGGATTGCCAGGCAGGTTCCTGGCTCAGATCAGTTCTGGGATGCCAGGTACAGCTCATCTTCTCATTCGGTTGCAGCAGCAGGGATCGGTGTTAGAGGAGAGAGATGACTTCTCCATCCGCGTTATTCCACAGGAAAGCCCAGATTATGCAGGATCTGCTGTTGGACACTTTTCAGAAAGCCCTCTTCTTTATGCTCTTCTGCCCCTTCTCTTCATCAACAAATGTGCCTTTGGATGTAAAGTGGACCTTGAGGTATTGAAAGGTCTTCTGGTACGACCTCATCCTTTGATCCTGGGCATTCTGGGACAATTTGTGTTAATGCCTCTGTATTCGTACATCCTATCACGGCTTCTGGGCCTCTCTCAACTGCTGGCATTAGGACTGTTGGTTACCTGTTCTTCGCCTGGTGGAGGAGGAGGTTATTTGTACAGTTTACTCTTAGGGGGTGATGTTACCCTAGCCATATCAATGACATTGGTATCCACAGTGGCTGCAGTGGCTTTGATGCCCCTTTCCTCCTCAATCTATGGACGTTTTATTGGTGTACACCACACAATGCACATTCCTTTTCTAAAAATCCTTGCCACGTTGCTCTTCATTGCAGTTCCAATTTCTACAGGTATGTTCATCAAGTGGAAATTTCCAGGGGTGTCCAGACTACTGCTTCACCTCATTAAGCCATTCAGTGTCCTGCTAATGGTAGGGGGTTTGGTTATGGCCTATCAGATGGGTTCTTCATTGCTGAGCCAGGTGCCCACTATGCTGGTTGCAGCTGCCCTTACTGTACCCCTAGTTGGTCTGATTGCTGGTTACTTGCTGGCCACATGTCTGCGCTTGCCCATTGCTCAGTGTCGGACAGTCAGCATTGAGGTTGGCGTGCAGAACAGCCTGCTGGCGCTGGCAGTTCTTCAGCTTTCTTTTCCACGTACTGAAGCAGATATTTCCTCTCAAGCTCCCTTTTTGGTAGCCCTCAGTGGTACTTCTGAAATGCTACTAATTGTCATTTTACATGCGACCTACAGAAAATTGAAAGACTGTTTGAGATGAGATTGAATTGGGTGCCTAGATTATGCCATCCCGTTTCCAAAGCCATACATTCTTTCTATGGTTCAAGTTTTCTTTTTCCCTTTGTCTGTGACCAAAATCTTAATATGTTTACTTCTCTTAAATCCTTATAAAGAGGCCCTAGTAAATTGGTATCTGGGACTGAAATTTGCTTTACAATGTCAATGTTTTTCTTTCTCTCTTTGAATTTGTTTATTTATTTTTGCAATGATTGTTTGGTTTAAAGTTACTGCGTCAACAAGATAAATCACTGTTAATTTATGTCCTGGCACAGTAATTCCATTGACAGTTTAAAGGGACATTGTTGTGCAAAAATTACATTGTCTTATTTGTTACCTCATGTCATTTTTGCACTATTCACCATGAAACTATGTGTTTAACCTCCACAAAAGGGGTAAAATACACAGGTAAAGACCTGTGCAAGAGCTACTAACATTGCAGCTCAAGCGCTGAACTCAGCCAGTGATTGGTGGGCTCATGTGTCTAGTGCTGTCAGTTGGGTCATTGGCTGTTTCCTGCTCGTGACCAGCAGTTCTCTTTGACTTCCCAGCAGGACCTTTATGTATTTAGCCCCTGTGGGGGTTAAACACAGTATTAGAGAGTAGGTGGTGCAAAAATTACATGCTCTAGCAAATTAGATCATGTATGTATGTATTTGTGTGTATGTGTATATATATATTTATACATCTCTTCAGCAATTATCAGTAAACAATGTGCCTGAAAGACCAGATTATCTTAAAGGGACATGAAAACCAATTTTTTTTTTCTTTCATGGTTCAGATAGCGAAAACAATTTAAAACAACTTTCCAATGTACATGTATTATCTATTTTGCTTCAATCTCTTGGTATCCTTTGTTAAAGAAGCAGTAATGCTCTACAGAGAGCTAGGTGAATGCATTGGGGGAATCAATAACATGAGGCATATATGTGCGGGCACCAATCAGCAACTCCTGAGCCTACCTAGGTATATTTTCAACTAAGTATACCAAGAGAACAAAACTAATTAGATATATAATAGAAGTAAATTGGAAAGCTGTTTAAAACCACGTTCTATCTGAATCATGAAAGAAACATTTTTGTTTCATGTCCCTTTAACTTTGTGAGTGCTAACGACGGCTCTGAGCTTTTGCAAATTGTCCCAGTCAGGTGCTGACGACGGCTCAGAGCCGTCGCTAGCACTCACCCACCTTGAGGGCAATCTGGGGGTTCCCACCCCGGCGATCTGGACTGAATAGTGAGAGGCATCCCTGGGGCTTTACGATTTGCGAGGTGATGTCACGCGCTATGACATGACGTCACCGCGCAACTTTATTTAAAATTAACAATGGACAATATAGGGAAATGGGTGCATGCTGCTTGGAAGCCTGTATTTCAGGCATTTAAACAGCTACAGACCCCAAGACCCACCGTTGGAAAAGTAATCGCCTAACCTTTCCAGCGGTATAAGTCTTGGGGATCTGGAAAAAAAAGTAAAAAATAAATATATTTAAAAAAAGTAAAAAAAAAGCTCAAATCTAGCTTAGCACCCAGGTGGGAAATGGCTTAGCAGCCAAAGGGTTAAGGATATAAGTGACAGGTGAATCTTTGTATATGTCATTCCATATATGTCATTTAAAGCCAAATCTTTGTTCAATCAGTTTTGTGCACTGAGGGAAAATCAGCTATTTTTTATAGGGGCTTTTTGTACTTTAAACAGGGTACGGTAAAAAAATTAAATAAAAAAAATGACTAAATGTAAATAAATTTTGAAAGGTTAAACTCTTTGTCCTGTTTGTGTTCAAAATATGAGTGCATTTCTGCTAATGCGTGAGATCCCAGACATACAGAAATATTTACAGCTGCCAACTCTACACTTTTAGGCTTCAAATAATTTTATTTTTTAGTATATAATTATGTACAATATAACAAGATGTAACCCATTGTTTCTTAACCAGAATGTCATAAAAAGAAAATCAAAATTGCCTATGTTGTTCTTGAATGTGTGTAGATAAAATATACAATTCTTACGTCACATTATATATGTACATATTTTATTTGAATCCATACTAAAAAATAATAGTATATAACATTACTTTTCCAAGAAGGCAGTGGGTGCAGCAGAGTAGTATTGTGTATTATGTGCGTAATATTTTATCTAGTGTTCTTTTTATACAGAATAAAAAGGTGAATTAGATAACTTAAATTTCCTGTAAGAAATTAAATACAGTGGACAAGTAGAATTTTTGTTCCACCCATGTGTGTGTGTGTGTATATGTGTGTATATATAAATAAAGTATGTATGTGTATAGTGTGTGTGTATATATGTATGTGTGTGTGTGTGTGTGTGTGTATGTATATATATATATATATATATATATATATATATATATAATGTGTGTATGTATGTGTATAGTGTGTGTGTGTGTGTATATATATATATATATATATATATATATATGTGTGGGTGTGAGATATATAGATATATAGATATATATATATATATATAATATATATATATAATGTGTCTATGTATGTGTATAGAAACTCACTGTATATGACTAAGGATATGACAGCTTATCCAATCAAAGGGGACTAACTTGTGTATGCTCCATTTACTGGTCGTATCCTGGCAGTGAAACATGCTAGATGCACAGCTTTGACTGAGTTTAATACCTCAGAGAGTAAGTAGATAATAACAGAATATCATTGTGCGGTAGCACACAGCAGGGCAAGTCTCAATTTGTTTTAAGCATTTAAACATCACTGTAGGAAGAACAGTATTATCTTTAAAAATAAATAAACCTCTCTATAAATCAAGAGCAGTTTATTCATTTCTTTTTCTATTCTACTATTTTTTTAACCCCTTGAGCCAAATTGATGTTGGTACTACATCACACAGTACTTTGCCCAGCGTATCGTGCTGACTTAGTACCTACGTCCAACACTTTGATGCATACTGTGGTCCAAGCTGTCGGCTTAGACAGCGGACACTGCAGCTGGGGGCAGAGGGCATCTATCTTCATATAGTAAGGGAACACTGATTGTGCTCCTTTACTATGGGAAGGCAGATCGCAGATACAGTGCCACTGTCTTTATCGGGTGTGGGGGTGCTGTGGGAGGGAATGAGGGAGGCGGTTGGGTGGTCCATCGCAAGAGGGAGGCTTCCCTAGGACCTACGCTACGGAAATGTTTTTGGTAGGGAAGAGGGATGGGTCCCTACAGTAGGGAAATGGGATGGGTCCCTAAGGTAAGATCGCTTTAAGAGGGAGGTTGGGAAGGTGAGGGGGGATCACTACACTACAGAGAAAAAAAATAATTAAAAAAATAAA